>NC_066602.1:3101313-3346313 GCF_905475345.1 Vespula vulgaris | reverse complement strand
ATGTTTTTAAATGAAATCATGTGTTCTTTAATGCATTGGTCAATGCAACTAACAACTATTCTCTGTAGAAAAAAGAAAATGAAGAAATATTTTCATAAAATCATTTATTACTTTGGGAGATATTTTAATTGATACCACATTTTAATAATAAGAATGATGATTACTTAGAAAGAAATATATATATATATATATATATATATATATATATATAATATCACCCAAATTAATAATATTTCATAATATACATGTATTGATACTTTTTTTAATAGAGATACTTCAGTATGCAATAAACCAATGCGATCAAAGAAAAGAACATATTATATCATTTAATAAAAAAAAAACAAAAGTTGACCTTCGCGTGTCTTTCACGCGTTTATCATACCAACTCTCACAAAAAAATTAATTACATTAAATTAACATTTCCCTTTTACTCGAAAAAACATTTTTAACGAATAAAACAAATTCCAAGAGATAGTTGCACTTGTAGATTAAAATGGGTCACTCTATGTATATTATATACATATGTATACATACATACATACATATACATATATGTGTATATATATATATATATATACATATATATGTGCAGACTGCGTGTCGTGTTTAGTAGAGAGAGATCTATATCGCAACGTTAATACCTTCGAATTTTTATCGGTGTAATAAAAGTTTGTTTATCACTTTTGTGACACAACTTAACAATAATAACAACAACAACAACAACAATAATAATAATAATAATGATAAAGATAATAATAATAAAATATTTAGAAGAAAAAGTCTGAGGGAGAACGTTCAAAACGAAAATGAACGTAATTAAAAGACCGACCGGATCGAGTTTGTTCGTATATAATTAAATATAGAGAATTCGCAATCGATAATAAATAAATAAATAATTAAACAAATAAATAAATAAATAAATAAATAAATATCGTCGTATAATTCTTAGGCTTTAGTTTCTATAGTAAGTTTTTGTAAATTTGATAATAAAACGATAAAGTATGGGACTATAAAAAATGCAATATACGAAAGATTTGGTCGATCTTTTTCTTTTTTTCTTCTTCTTCATCTTCTTTTTTTTCTATTCTTCTCATTTTCTTAAGAATATGAAAAAAGAATAAAAATTAAACAAACAAACAAACAAACAAATAAATAAATAACCAACAAACAGAAAAAGAAACATATAATCTTAACGTCGACGACTTTTGACTCGTAGCTTTTGTAGTGTTATTTAAAACAATCGTATAAAAACAACAACAACAACAACAACAACAATATACATGCATAACAAAAGAAGGAATTTTTTTGAGGTTAGGAATCTAAAGGAAAAAAAAAAAAAGATAAAACGAAAAGGAAAGAAAAAAAGGACTCTCACGTTTTAAACGAAGACTCGTTATATTGTAAATAATTTCAAATAGCGACGATCACACACACGAACGTATACACTGTGATGTTTTTTGCCTCCTACTCCGCCGCCCCCGCCGCCGCCGCCGCTACCAACGTTGAAGATTCGCGATATATAGTTTATTTAACGCATACGTTGCCTATACATACATATTAAATTTACATATATACGAGATACGTATAAAATTCATTTAACAATATGTATATATATATATATATGTATGTATGTATATATATATATATGTATACATATATATAAATAAATTTTCAACTCGTTATAGTTTTAACGTACACTGTGTATATCATATAATTTAAGTTCGTAAGTTAACCTCGAATTATCCGAAAACAACACACCTCGAATATTATTAATTATGTTATTGTTGTTATTGTTATTATTATTACTATTATTATTATTATTACTATTATTATTATTATTATTATTATTATTATTATTATTATAGTTTATTATTATTATAGTTTATTATCCCATTCGTTCCTTTTGTTTTTTCTTCTTTTTTTTTCTAAGAAATTATTTCTTTTTTATTATTGCGTGTTTTATTCACTATTTTTATTATTATATTTGAGATAAGGAAAAAAAAACAAACAAACAACCGTACCGTATAACTCTTTCGTACATAAAAACTTAATGCTCGATTAAATAACTAATTTTTGTCAATCGTATCGACTATATGTCTATCTTGTATTGTTATAAACGTAACGATTGCTAAAGATTTAAATTATAAAAAAGAAAAGAATTAATAAATAATATACATATATGTATATATGTAACGTCACTTGACGTACGCGTTAACTAATCGAAATTTTATTTAAAAAAAAAAAAAAAAAGAAAAGAAAAGAAAAGAAAGAAATAAAGATAATTAAACGGATGAAATATTGACGGACGAAATTGCTGACATTTCTTTTTCTCTTTTTTTTTTCTTTTTTTGACGGAATAAAAATTCGAATAATTGTCGATATAACAGAAACAACAAGAATATGGCCAATTGTTCTAATCGATGTTAACAAAGTAAAAGAAAATCAAAATGGCCGATTTTCCTTATCGAACTTGAAAAAAAAAATAGACAAGAGGTAGATCAATTTAATATCGATTGTTATACTGCCCGTAGTGCCTAAAAAAAAAATAATAGATAATTCTCGTACATACCAGGGCCGTACGTTATTTCGTTGTTTTTCTTTTTCCTTTCTTTTTCTCCAAATTATTAACACATTCAACACATTTATAAATTTGTTGCTAATGAAAGGAAATATATATATATATATATTATACCATATATATACCATTCATATATATATATTAAATGGTTATATATATATATATATATTCACACACGTGCACACGTTACAGGAAAAAAAATGTTCTTCTGCTATATCCTGACAAAACTTTTGCAGTCTGAATCTCGAACGTTATATATAATACATACGCACACACATATATGCATACATTATTTAGATGTACATATACATAACATAACCATTTTTCAACTTTTCACCGTTTACTGTCGAAAGTTTTTAGAAATATGTATGTACAGTAACACACACACAGAACACACATATATAAAAATACACCGAATCGTTCGTATTTGATTGTTATATATGTAATAATTACGCTTTTTTTAAGAATCGTTGAATTATGCGACAATAGGTATGATAACGAACAAAGAAGAATAAGAAAACTCGTAATTTTCAATGATCGCAAACAAATTCGACTCGATTCGATTAGGATTCGATTCGAATGATCGATAATTCACAAAATATTCTTAAAAGCGATCGATAACGCTTATGATATGTACCTTCTTATTATTGTACATACGTCCTCTCGTTATAACCTACAAATTATAACTGGTAAAAAATGTTTTTCATGAATGTCAGAATTCGTGTATAAAAAAAAAAGAAAAAAGAAAGAAAAGAAGAATACGAAGAAATCTTTCGACGAATCACTTGTTTGTTATAAGAATTATAAAAGTATTCGACACGTTCTACATAGATTTATAAATACGTACAAATTTTTATGGTTTTTAACTGTTCTCTTTCTTCGTGGATTTTTTTTCGAGGTTAAGTAACGAAAGAAAATTGTGTGTCGATTTACTCGTTATTACTTTTTTTTTTCAAAACTGTCATATGAATTTATTACTACTATTTATTTTTTTATATAAATTCTAATAATTTTAATTAACAAATTGTTATATATATATATATATATATATATGTTTACGTAGAACGTGACGAAAAATATGAAAAATATGAAAAATATTGTCTGAACTAATCTTAAAAGTGCTCTATTAGATCGATTAGATCGGATCGATTGATCGAAAATTGAATAAGATTTCTTTCAAGAAAAACGAGGTATATAATTTTCATGAAAATGGTGCCAAAGCGCGTATTAAATATTCGCCTTAGATATTAAGACTCGATTAACTTCTGATCGCACGATAATATACGTTATATTGTATATTATAATAATAATAATAATAATAATTATAATAATAACGATAACGATAATATTAGAGAACGAGACAAAACAGAAGAAAATAATTATGAAAATGAGAAATTAAAAATACATTCGTATATGTATATAAAAAAACAAAAGAGGGGGAACGTGTATTAGAAACTCGAATCATCGTCTAATTCCATCGTAAAAAAAATATCTCTTAGTACTTAAGCATTAATAATAATAATAATAATAATAATAATAATAATAATAATAATAATAATAATAATTACGAGAGCCTACTGAGACGAAAAAAAAAGAAAGAAATATAATTGAAGAATCGTATGAAAAAAAATTGTTGCATACACATACAGGCGCACACACAATCACATAAACAAAAAGGCATTTATACGAGAGACGATTAAGATTTTCGAGTTCAGTCGGTAAAGTAGAACGGATTAAAACATTAATGAATAATGAAAATAAAAAAAGGAAAAGTAAACTAACTTCTCTTTCTTTTGTTAATAATAAAATAAACTCTCGTTTTTTAATTTTCTCTCTCTCTCTTTCTTTCTTTCGTTCTCGCACTTTTCTCGTGTTGCAATCACAGATATACACACACACACTTATACACATACATTTTTCCATTCGAAATAAACTAAACGATGATTTTTTTACTGTATTTGATAAGAAATTATTTATTATCGCCCATCTTGATATTAAACTGCTATATAGAAATTAATTCGTCATCTCGTTGATGTTAAATTATAGATATTTAAAAGTGTACAACTTCAGAGAGATATATAAATGCAGCTATATATATATATAGAAAGAGAGAGAGAGAGAGAGAGAGAAAGAGAGAGAGATATCATACATGTACATACACAAACACATTGACACGAAACACAATAAAAATTTCGTCTTATCTCAAATTAGTCTAAGAAATGATTAGACAAATCGTCGAAAGATAAAAAACAAACTTGTACAATTTGTATATAACCATGTTATTGTGGTATAAACACACTACCTATTATTATTAATAATATATATATATATATATATGTGCATGTGTATGTATACATTATTAATAATAATAATTGTATATATATACACACATGCATATATGTATAATATATATATAGGTACATACATTGCTCTGTAATGCCGTTACGTTGTTGTACTATATTATTGTGAACACCATTTCTCAGACATCGATTTTTCTAAATAAAAGTAAAAAACTTCTTTCTTTCGAGACACATTGAAACAAAAAAGAAAACAAAAAGAAAAAAGGAAAGAAAAAGGAAACAACAACAACAAAAACAAAAAACTAATGTAAGTAAATTCTCTGTCGCAGATTCCATGTCGGTCGAAGTCAACTTTTTTTAAGTTTTTTTCTGTTTTCTTTCTTTCTTTTTCTTTTTTGATCAACACTTTTAATTCCTTTTCTCTTAATTTTTCACAAAAAAAAAGAAGAAAAAGAAAAAAATTCTCCTTTCACAAACTTTTTTACACTCTGGAAACTTGTTCACGATTTGACATATTTTGAGGTTAGTAAAAGACAACCGTGCTCCTTCTTATATTCTTCTTTATAACATCGTCTAATGAAATTTTTAAGAAGAAAAGAATCGAACTTTTTTTGAAGGAGACGAGGAAAAAGAACCTCTAAAGAAAAAAAGAAAAAGAAAAAAAAACGAAACAAAAATTCGGTGCCTCAGAAAACGTTGTACCAACGAGCCTTTCCCAGACTGATTCGATCGACGTTCAATCAATCAAAAAAAAAATCGAAGCTCTGAAAGCAAGAACGAAAATTAAAAAGGAAACATAAAGAAAAAGAAAAAAAAAAAAATTCGAGATAAAGAAAGAAAACTCGAATCCGGTTTCGCGTTCTCTAATTGATTAATTGATTAAATAAATAAATGATTGATTAATTGATTGATTAAGCAATTAAAAAGAACAGGAAGAAGAAGAAGAAGAAGAAATATCTTAATTAATTAAGGAACGTAACAAATCGTACGATCATTTTATCGATTCGTACACAGGCCTGCTCTTGCGATCGAGCTCGAAAATTTTAACCGATTAATTAAGCAAACAATAATTCGTTCGTTCGTTCGTTCGTTCGTTCGTTCGTTCTTTCGTATTATTTTGTCTTTTGTTTTTTAATTACCAACGCGGAACATAACCTACGATTTTTCACATTTTCACGAAATTAGTCGTCTAATTTTTATCGATATTTCCATTTGTTCGTTTCTTCTTTTCTTTTTTTTTCACGATTATTAAAAATAATTTTCATATGCAATTTTCTTTTCGATCTCGATCGCTTAACTCTTGAATTATGTATAGTAACTTTTCTCTACGAACAAATAAAAATAAGCATATATATATATATATATATATCATACATACATACATACATACATACACATACACACATAAAAACGCATAAGCATTTAGTCGTAAACTAACCTTAAAAAAACTCCTCTTCTTAACGCAATACCTATCATTGTAAATAATTGTTTCATATTGTTGTATAAATAAAAGTTAGGACAAAAGCGATAGAAAGAGAAAGTAACAAAAGAAAAAAAGATCAATAATGAAAGAAAGAAAGAAAGAAAAAAAGGAAGGAAGGAAGGAAGGAAGGAAATGATAGAGATGAGTTATTGTATCATTTGAGTGATGTGAATGATTTATAAAAAAGAAAAAAAAAAAAGAAAGAAAAAAAACTTCTTCCCTTTGACTCCTACGACCGCCCCCGCTCACCCTTCGGCCCCTCGACCTAACCCCTCTTTAAAAATCATAATGTAAGCGCACAAGGGTTAACGATCTATGTGTCTTCTTTGTGTTTAATCGTACATTCATTATTAAATCTTAAAACATCTATATAGTCGTCTTTGTATGTGTATTTGCCTGTATAACCTCTATATTATTATTAATATTATTACTATTATTATTATTATAATAATTATTATTATTATCATTATTATTATTATCATCATCATGATCATCATCATCGTGTTAATTAATTGATTGCAATAATATTTTTAAGATTCCCTTTTTTTCTAATATAAGAATTTGTTTATTTTAACATTCTACTTATCGTTCTTAATTATCACACAGATAGTAGTTACATTAATTGGAAGTAATGTTAAAAGTAAAATAGGTTATTTTCTCTCATTTCTTTTTTTTGCTTTGCTTCTTCCTTCTTTTTGTTTCTACAATGTAAGTTAATTTGATCGTTTATTTTTATGTGAAATACGTGACGTTTTCAGAACGCGTTTGATCCTTTTGAATCTGCTCAAGGCACCGTTAGGATTATCCCGAAGACTCTGAAGGCCACCGAAAGCTTCATTGTAATCCGTAATTAATCGTCGATTCGAATCCTTTGCAGACGATGCCAAAGCTCTCAAATCGGATTGGCTCTTTAATGGGAAAACTTAAGTTTGTTTTTTTCTTTTTAGTTTTTGTACGTTGGTAAACGAGAATCTCTTCTTTACCGACTGTAGTACGAATACCGACTAGTGACAAAGCGAACCAAGTCGGATGATAAATCAGATTGTTACCGACATATGTGTATACGATAAAGTAATATTACAGATGGTAAAGAAGTTTTCTTTTTAGCTCTTTTTTTTCCTTTCTTTTTCTTTTTTTTTTTTTACTAATTTAATCATATAGATGTAAGAAATTTATGATGGAAAAATAATTCCTGAGAATTATTTTTATTAACTAACTGCGGAAAGTATTTTTCGTCAAAATGATAATATTTGGATCTAACAGATTCATTCAATCAAGATGAAATTCCAGGGAAAAGAAAATTAACATGCTGATTCTCTTTATCCTCTTGGTCTTCGATCAACGAATTACTAATTCGGTCTTTCAAATTCGATGTTCTATCTTCGAAACCATCGTCGCCAAATTCATTGCCTTCGTCGTTCTCCTCGTCTTCGATATTTTGCGGCCTATATTCTAAAGTAACCAATCTTGCGTTTGCTCTTTTAATCCTTACCTTCTCGTCAAGGGGTTGACTTCTGCGTAGCTTTGGATCGAACGTTAGATCACGCGGAAGGTCATCTTCGATCTTAACGTGTGCCTGTTCGGGTACCAATACGTGTCCCTCGTCGGCAACTCTTCTTTTTCTCTTCTTTCTTCGTCTCTTGTCGTTGTCGTTCTTCACCACGTACATTTGCCGAATCTTTTCACGTTTCTTAATCGGTGCCTTGTTCAAAGAAATCCTATTTACCTTTGGTTCATCCTGATCGGATGACTCATCCGGTGCAAATCTTTTTCTAATACTTTCGTGTACGGCAGCACGATAATCATCCTCGTCTTTGAGATTATCAACGCCTTCGATTTCTTCCAATCGATGCCTGATCCTCTCACTTTCGTTCGATCTCCTTCTCCTTCTTCTCCTTCTCCTTCTTCCTGTTATTTTAGGTTTGACGTCGTCGGACGATCTCTTAGACGCCATTTTCTCATCGACGTTCGCACTTACCGCTTCTTGTTCCTCCTGTTCATCGTTATCCTTACTCTGTAATTCATCGAACCTGGCATTGTTCCTTTCGATCTCACGATCCCTTCGTTTCCTTTCGATCTCACGTTTGATCTCCTCCTTGATAGAATCTATCTTACGTTTGATTTTCTCCTCGACGCGTTTCTCGTACTCGCTGTCGTCCTCTTTCGTCAATTTCGGCGACTCTACCGTATCAGTGTTTTTCTCTTCCGTTGCGTCTCTCTTCGAATCCGACTCGTTAACTTTCTCATCGCTTTTATCACTTTTCTCAGCGTTCTCCTCAACATTTTTGTTACTCTCTTCCAATTTGATCTTTTCGTTCGTCTGATTAGTTTCCTCGCGTTTAACTCTAACGTCGCCCGATGATTTATCCTGATCTTCGACGTACTCGTAATCGGAACTTTCTCGTTTCATTTTAGTGTCCTTCGATTGAACTTTATCCTGATCGTCGTCAGTTTCGGTATCGTTGGATTCCTCGAGGTCCGCACTGTAATCCTCGGACTCGTCATTTTCGGATTTCTGCAAATTCGAACGTTGATCGCTGCTGTCCTCGTCATTGTCCGATGACGATGACGATGACGAACGTTTTTTGTCTGGGTTTTCAACATTCTCATGTTCCTCGTCGGTCTTCGATTGATTGTCGTCTACCGCGGCATTTCTTTTTCTTCTAACGTGTGTCGTATCGTATTCAATCTCAACGAACGAGGTACTCGAAACGTATTCAACGTTAACGGGAACATTTGTTATGTTCGGCAGCAAATCTATCGTCCAAGCTGGCGTTACCGACAAATTTAAATTGTTTTTATTGTAATTAATAGAAACGTTGAAGGGCCGAATTGTTTCGTCTTTAGAATAATTCTGATGATATTGATTGTCCAATAAACGACGTCGTGGTATAAAGTAATCCAAAGTTTGATTGAACATTATCTCCATTTGTTCTTCGTCATTGCTCGAATGCCTAAAATTAGGCTCTTTATTGATCCTAAAAGAAAGATCGTTGAATAAAATTGTTTCTCTCTCTCTTCCTATCTCGCTCTTTCTCCCGCTTTCTCTATCTGTCTATCTTTTTCAGAGCCTTATTTAAACGAATTCTTTTTTTTTGTTTTATAAATTATTTATACACTTACTTGGAAATATTGAGTGATTGAATAAATGGTTTGCTTGAAATTAATTGGAAAAATATTGACAAGATCAAAATCGAAATGCTAATCAGTTTGAATACTTTCAACATTGTGTCTCACGACATCGTTAGAAATTAGATCTTTCCAAATGGTTTATTTTTCTAATAATTATAATTTATTTATTATTAATTAATTGATATTATTGGGTTATGTGTTCATTAGTTTGACGTGGACGAAAATACTTTCACATTTTTCTTTTTTTTTTTTTTATCATTCGTAACAAAGAACAAAAGACGGAGTTGACACACGATGTTAAATTTGATCGATTTATCAATGATTTTTTTTTTTCTGACACGCCATTGTTTATACATTCATACGTATATAATATTATTATATATAATACTATTATAATCAAGAGATATTTTATTTCAGATTTTTGCGATGTACACTCAATTTTTTACAATGTATTTATTTATTTATTTATTTATTTATTTTTCTCACTTAAAATTTTTGCAATGTACAATTACATTTTTTACAATATATTTATTTTCTTATTGCATCTTTGTCGACTATACAAAAGTTCGATAACATTAACGACATCTTTGTATTAATTTTTATATATATATATATTTTTCTTTATCTCTCTTTTTTTTTTTTACATTAACAGCAGCGTTGAATCGGGTTTCATGACGAAACTTGATCAAGCTTGAGAAGAAAAAAAGAAAAGGAAAAATGAACGAACGAACGAATAAATGAATGAATATATGCTTAATAAAGAATCGACGTTCATAGTTTCAATGAACGTTTTCTTACAGCATATATAATAAGAAATTTTATTGCTTAGGACTACTAATACAGGATAGGTCGAAAGTTCCTAGATGATTTCAAAATATCACTAATTGTTTTTGCGAAACTTTCAGGTCCAATTTTTTTTCATTTTTTTTTTTACGGAAGAAAAAAAAATCTTCAAAGTTTTCTATTCTGAAATTAGTTTGGAAAAAGAACAATCGAGATTTCAAATGATCTAGAAACTTTTGGTCTCACTCTGTATTTACTATACACACATACGCACACTTTGTGTACACATATTGAGGTAAGCAGGAATATAATTTATATTTATTTATTATTCATTATCAATACTTACGTAAACACACTTCGTGTCACTGCGTGAAATAAAGATATAATTTATTTATTTGTGTATTTATTTATTCACTTATTAAAAATAAAATTGAAAAATGATATTGCAATCTTTTCTTTGACAATTCGTCTAATCTGAAGTATACGATTGCGTATTATTATTATTAATGTTATTAATATTATTATTATTATTGTTATTATTATTATTATTAATATCATTATTATTATTAATATTATTATTATTAATAGGCAGTCAAAGTAAAAATTAAATTTGTTAATGATTAAAAGATATTTTTATTTCGCAGACACTGTCGTGTGGGTGTTCGTTCTTTTATTGTAAATCTGAAAATCACGATCAAGAAAAGATAAGAAATAATAAACATGAGAAAAAGTATTAAAAAAATAATGAATAAATAAGTAAAAAAAAAAGAGAAGAACAAAAATCGTCCGAAAGAAAAATTTACAATCGGATTTAAATAAGAATACGATATATCACGATTACTTTTTCGACGAATATTTCATTACGACAGAAACATTATAACGTTGATCACCTGTTAAAAGAAAAAAATAAGAGGATGAATAAATGAAATTAGGGAGAGAGAGAAAAGGAAAAGGAAAGAAAAGGAAAAAATAAATAATCGTATATGCGGATACATATAATAATATATAATTCAAACAAATAATTTCATTAACAAATAAACGAAAGAGAAAAAAAAGAAAAGACATTTAGTTGTATAATATTAAAAAAATAAATGGGGGGAAAAGAAAAGGGATAAGAAAAAGGAAAAGAAAAAGAAAAAGAAAAAGAAAAAGAAAAAGAAAAAAAGAGGATCGTATGCATGAATATTAATAACATATGTATAATTAAAAAAATAATAATTTGTGATCGTCGAATAAACGAAACAAATAAGAAACAAAAAAATTAGGATTCAAAAAAAAGTAGAATACACGTGTATTATATATTTATATAAAATAGAAAAAAAATATATATATAAAATGGACGGTGTATATATACATATATTATATATATATATGTGTGTATGTGTGTGTGTGTGTGTGTGTGTGTGTGTGTAAAAAAAAAGAAATAAAAAAAGGAAATTAATAAACGTAGTACACATACGTACACGTCCATATTAGACTAATCTATGTATTTATCGGACGAGATCTAACTTCACGTTAGAATCGAACCTTATCACGGGTTATTGATTAAGCTCTAATTATTGCTTCGTAATACACGTTGGTTTAACTATGAAACTAAACGTCATCATATATGTCTATAATATATGTATGCATATCTTTCTCTATTTTCCTCATCAGCTCAACCAAATGGACAACTTTGATTAATCAATCAAATAATCTCGTAAATTTTTCGAATCTCTCTCTCTCTCTCTTTTTTCTTTTTTCTTTACTCCTACACATCGTCTCACTCGAATAATAATAAATATGTTATGTATAACATAGAAAATGTAACAGCAAAAATTTATCACAATATATTGTTCTCTCTCTCTCTCTCTCTCTCTCCTTTGCATAATCCCATCTCCTTTTTTATAGGATCGTTAAACAATCCATTAACAAATATGTCATGGAATAACTCGAGAGCTCGCTCGAATAGATTTCACAAAAAATTTCGTTGATCAATTTCATTGGAAAAGATTTTCCTTACAACTCCCATCCCTTTCCCCAACACACATACACGCACGTACACACACACAAACGCGCGGATACACACATACATACATAATACATACATATATATATATATGCATGTATCGTATCTTAAATTTAATAAAAAAGAAGAAAGAAAAATTTGACGGAGAAAAAAAAAGAAAACAAAAAAAAAAAAAAAAGAGAAAGAATGAAAATTCGAAAAAGATCCGATCCAATAATTTAATTCGAAACAAGTGGCATGTAAAATTTATGTTTGGGAGTGTCCCTGGTATGTTTGAAGGGGGTTTGTTTCGATTCGATCAGGGATGCTGGACATGGACCTTTGTGTTTAGGTGCGTATTCCTTTTTATACATGCTGGACGTCACAACATTGCCGTCGCCCAATTTAATGTGCGATACGTTCGATTGCTTTTGTACTCTTTCGATTTTTTGAGTATTGACAAAATTCCCATAAGTTTTGGCCTCGCTATGGGAATAAAATTTGCCACCGACGGTCAAATTGTCCTGCCTGATGATTCGCTGTGGTCTTTCGTAAGTCGAGGATGCCCAAAGATTGGCTTCCTTGTTATTACGGTGTAACGAGGTCAAGCTACGTCTGTCGCTGCTCTGACTCGAATTGCTTATGTATTGTCCACTTTCAGCGAGATTGGAGAGACTCTTTTTCTGATCAGCTGCCGTAGAGGATATCGTATGTAATGCTTCAGTAGACGTCGTCATGCCACTGCGACGATGAAGAACGGAATTGGTTACATCGGCCGACGACGACGAAATGATATTTTTTCTGTGATGAGACGTCTTTGTATAGGCCGACTGTTCTTGGGATCCATCGTTCACGATCGAGGATCCAGATATTGCTTGTTTGAATTCCGTGCTATTAGCTTGGTTACCGTTGTATCTCGCTTGGCTAGATATGGTATGTTGATCGTAATGTTGTTTGGAATGTCTACTGGCACTTGTCTGACGTTTCTCCATATGCATGGAATTTACATAGTCGCGTTTACTGCTCTCCTGAAGCTGTCTGTGTGTATCTTGAATCTGTTTGTTGTCCTTTACGAGCTGGCCTTGACGAGATTGATGATCTACAGATTTATCTTCTAACGTACGGCGATTTTGTGATCTAGAGTGTTGTTCGCTGGAATAGATTCTCTGTTGATGTTCGTTCAAGTGTTGTTGTTGTTGCTGTTGATGAAGAAGATGATGTTGATGATGATGTTGTTCGTTGTTGATTGCTTGGACGTTGCGACGGTCGATAATAGTCTGTTGATGTACAGTATGAGCCGAAGAGACACGTTGATCCGATTGCGCTGAAGTCGTAGTCCTTTTCACTTCGGAAATACTCCTTCTGGTATCCGACTCGAGATTGCTGATCTGTGCGGCAACTTCTTTACCAGTCCGTTTGGTATAAGTGTTGTAATTCCTCTGATTGGTCGTTGTCATGACGCTAGTGTCATCACCTAAATTGATCGACGATTCCATGTGACGTCTTCGACTTATTTGTTTATCACCAGCTGACAAATCCTTCTTTATAGGTGTGAACGTGTCCTTGCTGGTTGTCTTTGTCTCCATACTATCAGTACTGACCTTGAGATTATCTTCATGACGTTTGACTTCAGCTCGTTCGCCACGTACCGCGGTATAAGTCGATTTTTGCATGGTGGTACCCTGGAAATCACCTGACAGCTTCAAATTATCTTCTCTCTTGATAACCTCGCTTCTCTCACCACGTTTCACTGTGTAATCATCACGTGGACGACCTATAAAATCACCTTCCGTCTTCAGATTATCTACATGACGAATGGGCGAACGTCTCTCACCCGGTTTTATCTTTTCCGGTATCCTACGTTCGAAGTCACCTTCTGGTTTCAGATTGTCAGGGTGTTTGATAGGTGATCTTCGTTCGGCTGGACCCAACTGACTCTTCTGGGGTCTATCGAAGTCCCCTTCGGGACGTAAATTATCCAACTGTCTTTTAACAGACACTCGGTCGCCAGCAACGTAGGTGTAATCGTCCTTTCTTCGAACGTCTATAAATTCACCTTCCATTCTTAAATGATCCTCTCTTTTCCTTATATCTACTCGTTCGACCTTGGTGATCTTTTTGTAATCGTCTCTAGATCGTCGGACATCTATATCGCCTTCCATACGTAAATGATCTTCGTGACGACGTACTTCCACTCTTTCACCATTTGTATACTTGTAATCTTCTTTCGAAGTTGGCATTATCTGCATTTCACCTTCAGGTTTAAGATTATCCTGTGGCTTTTTGATCGGTGAACGTTCAGCTTTCTGAGGACTATAATCATCCTTCGGGACGATATAAAACTCTCCTTCGACGTGCAAATTGTCTTCGTGTCGAATCGGATCACGTTTCTCAGCTGGTTCGACTTTCTTCGGCGAACGTTTAGTAAATTCACCTTCTGGACGAAGATTGTCCTTTGGTTTCTTAACATCAGCTCGATCGCCACGACCTGGTATCTCTTTTTTAGGTCTACCGATGAAATCACCTTCTGGATGAAGATTATCAGGGTGCTTGATCGGTGTCCTTCGTTCGGCAGGCCCAACTATTGTCTTCTCGGGTCTATCAAACTCACCTTCCGGTTTCAGATTATCTTTGGGCTTCTTGATAATCGCTCTGTCACCTTTGCCAGGCGTTGACTCTTTCGGTCTTTGAACAAAATCACCTTCAGGTTTCAAGTTGTCCGGGTGTTTGATCGGTGTCCTTCTCTCTGCTGGACCTACTGGTTTCTTTTCGGGACGTTCGAAGTCACCTTCTGGACGAAGATTGTCTTCGTGTCTGATTATTTCGCTTCGTTCGCCACGCGTTACTTTGTAATCGTCACGTCTTCGAATATCAACAAATTCACCTTCCACTTTGAGATTATCTTCTCTACGAATGACATCTGTCCGTTCAATTCTGGACGTTGTAGTGTAATCGTCTCTTGATCTATGTACGTGAATATCACCCTCCATCTTCAAATTATCACGATGAATTACGATCTCAGTCTTTTCTGGTTTGCCAGGTTTGTAATCGTCTTTTGGTTTGCCAACAAATTCACCTTCGGGTTTGAGATTGTCCTTTGGTTTCTTTTGGACAGGACGTTCAGCACGTTTCGGTGTGAAATCATCTTTAGGTCTACCAACAAATTCACCTTCGGGATGAAGATTATCCTCGTGTTTGATCGGTGATCGTCTTTCAGCTGGTCCAACAGAGATTTTCTCTGGTCTCTCGAATGTTCCTTCGGGACGAAGATTATCTTTAGGTCTCGTGACATCAGCTCTTTCACCTTTCCCGGGTGTTTTCTCTTTCGGACGACCTACAAATTCACCTTCTGGATGAAGATTATCAGGACGTTTGATAGGCGTTCTTCTCTCAGCTGGTCCAACTGTTGTCTTCTCTGGTCTATCAAATTCACCTTCTGGTTTCAAATTGTCTTTAGGTTTCTTGATAGCTGCTCGATCACCTTTGCCAGGTGTCACTTCTTTAGGTCTCTGAACAAACTCACCTTCGGGCTTCAAATTGTCCGCGTGTTTTATCGGTGTTCTTCTTTCAGCTGGGCCAACAGGCTTTTTCTCTGGCCTTTCAAAGTCTCCTTCCGGCTTTAGATTGTCTTTAGGTTTCTTTACGTCAGCTCGTTCACCTTTCTTAGGTACCTGTTCTTTTGGACGACCAATAAATTCACCTTCAGGCTTCAGATTGTCATCGTGTTTGATAGGCGATCTACGTTCTGCTGGTCCAACCGGTGCTTTTTCAGGCCTCTCAAATTCACCTTCCGGTTTCAAGTTATCTTCCGGTTTTTTAATTTCTGGTCTGGTCACTTTCTTTGGTGAATAATCATCCTTGGGCCGACCTTCGAAAAGACCTTCAGATTTGAGATTATCTTCGTGCCTGACGATATCTACTCGTTCACCTCTGACGACTTTGAAATCATCTCTGGTTCTAATATCAGTGAATTCACCTTCCATTCTTAAATTGTCCTGGTACTTGACGACTTCGGCACGTTCACGTATGATGAAATCTGTATATTCGTCACGTGATCTATAAGTCTCGATATCACCTTCCATTCGCAGATTATCAGTACGTTTGATAACGTCCATGCGTTCACCACGAGTTGTTACGTAATCATCTTTAGGACGACCCTCGAATGGACCTTCTGGTTTGAGATGATCTTCGGGTTTCTTAACATCGGCACGTTCACCCTTGGTAGGTCTAAAATCATCTTTAGGTCTACCTATGAAGTCTCCTTCGGGTTTGAGATTATCAGGATGTTTTATAGGTGAACGTTTCTCGGCAGGTTTAGCCGGAGACTTAACAGGTCTATCGAATTCACCTTCTGGATGTAAGTTATCTTTTGGTTTCTTAACGTCAACTCTTTCACCACGTTTTGGTGCTTCTTCTTTAGGTCTACCTAAAAATTCACCTTCCGGCTTCAAATTATCCGGATGTTTGATAGGAGTCCTCTTTTCAGCGGGTCCAAACTTCTTTGTCTGAGGTCTATCAAATTCACCTTCAGGTTTGAGATTATCTTTGGGTTTTTTAATTTCTGGCCTTTCAGCTGGCTGATACTCTTCATGTTCAGGACGTTCAAAATCACCTTCAGATCTCAGATTGTCTTTAGGTCTTTTAACTTCAGCTCTGTCACCTTTCTTCGGTGCCTCTTCTTTAGGCCTTGACATAAATTCACCTTCAGGTTTGAGATTATCTGGATGTTTGATAGGTGATCTTCTTTCGCTAGGACCCATTGGGATTTTTTCTGGTCTCTCGAAATCACCTTCGGGATATAAGTTATCCTTGGGTTTTTTGACATCAGCTCTTTCGCCACGTTTAGGTGTTTCTTCTTTTGGACGGCCTATAAATTCTCCTTCCGGTTTCAAATTGTCTTCCGGTCTTTTTATTTCCGGACGTTCAGCTTTTTTCGGCGAATAATCATCCTTGGGATAACCTTCGAAGGGACCTTCGGATTTGAGGTTATCAGGATGACGTACGATGTCAGCTCGATCACCTTTGACAACTTTGAAATCGTCTCTGGTTCTGATATCAGTGAATTTGCCTTCCATTCTTAAATTATCCTGATACTTGACAACTTCGGTACGTTCACGTACGATGAAATCAGTGTATTCGTCACGTGATCTATAAGTTTCGATATCACCTTCCATTCGCAGGTTATCAGTACGTCTGACAATATCCATGCGTTCACCACGAGTTGTAACGTAATCATCTTTAGGACGACCTTCGAATGGACCTTCAGGTCTAAGATGATCTTCTGGTTTCTTAATATCGGCGCGTTCACCTTTGGTAGGTTTAAAGTCATCCTTAGGTCTACCAATGAAGTCACCTTCGGGTTTGAGATTGTCTGGATGTTTGATCGGTGAACGACGTTCAGCTGGCCCTACTGGAGATTTTTCTGGTCTATCGAAATCACCTTCTGGTCGGAGATTGTCCTCCGGACGTTTTACTTCTGGTCGTTCTGCTCGTTTTGGTGAATAGTCATCTTTGGGACGACCTTCGAATGGACCTTCCGGTCTTAAATTATCCTCTGGACGTCTGACATCAGCCCTCTCACCTTTGGTAGGCATGTAATCATCTTTGGGACGACCCTCGAATAGTCCTTCTGGATATAAATTGTCTTCTGGACGTATTACATGAGGTCTTTCTGCACGTTTAGGTGAATAATCATCTTTAGGACGACCTTCGTACGGACCTTCAGGTCTGAGATGATCTTGAGGTTTCTTAACATCAGCACGTTCACCTTTGGTAGGTCTAAAATCATCTTTAGGTCTACCAATGAAGTCACCTTCAGTTTTCAAATTGTCTGGGTGTTTGATCGGTGAACGACGTTCAGCTGGCCCTACTGGAGATTTTATTGGCCTATCGAAATCACCTTCTGGTCGGAGATTATCCTCCGGACGCTTTACTTCTGGTCGTTCTGCTCGTTTTGGTGAATAGTCATCTTTGGGACGACCTTCGAATGGACCTTCCGGTTTTAAATTATCCTCTGGACGTTTGACATCAGCTCTCTCACCTCTGGTAGGCATGTAATCATCTTTGGGACGACCCTCGAATAGTCCTTCTGGATATAAATTGTCTTCTGGACGTATTACATGAGGTCTTTCTGCACGTTTCGGGGAATAATCATCCTTAGGACGACCTTCGAATGGTCCTTCTGGTCTCAAATTATCCTCAGGTCTCTTAACATCTGCCCTTTCACCTCGAGTTGGTCTGTAATCATCCCTAGGCTTCCCTTCGAATACACCCTCTGGTCTCAAATTATCTTCTGGACGTTTCACGTCTGGTCTTTCCGCACGTTTTGGTGAATAGTCATCTTTGGGACGACCTTCAAATGGCCCTTCTGGTCGCAAGTTATCTTCTGGTCGTTTAACATCAGCTCTCTCTCCTCTTGTTGGCATGTAATCATCTTTCGGACGACCTTCAAATGGACCTTCTGGTCTTAAATTGTCTTCTGGACGTATTACATGAGGCCTCTCTGCACGTTTCGGGGAATAATCATCTTTGGGACGACCTTCGAATGGTCCTTCTGGTCTCAAATTATCTTCAGGTCGCTTAACATCGGCCCTTTCGCCACGAGTTGGTTTGTAATCATCTCTTGGTCTACCTTCAAATGGACCTTCAGGACGCAAATTATCTTCTGGTCGTTTAACATCAGCTCTCTCTCCTCTTGTTGGCATGTAATCATCTTTCGGACGACCTTCAAATGGACCTTCTGGTCTTAAATTGTCTTCTGGACGTATTACATGAGGTCTTTCTGCACGTTTCGGGGAATAATCATCTTTGGGACGACCTTCGAATGGTCCTTCTGGTCGCAAATTATCTTCAGGCCGTTTAACGTCAGCTCTTTCTCCTCGAGTTGGTTTATAATCATCTCTTGGTCTTCCTTCAAACAAACCTTCTGGTCTCAAATTATCTTCAGGACGTTTAACTTCTGGTCTGTCTGCACGTTTTGGACTGTAATCATCTTTAGGTCGGCCTTCGAACGGTCCTTCTGGTCTCAAATTGTCCTCTGGTCGCTTAACGTCAGCTCTTTCTCCTCGAGTTGGTTTGTAATCATCCCTAGGTCTTCCCTCGAATATACCCTCCGGTCTTAAATTATCTTCAGGACGTTTAACTTCTGGTCTGTCCGCACGTTTTGGACTGTAATCATCTTTAGGTCGACCCTCGAACGGTCCTTCTGGTCTCAAATTGTCCTCTGGTCGCTTAACGTCAGCTCTTTCACCTCGAGTTGGTTTATAATCATCTCTTGGTCTTCCTTCAAATAAACCCTCTGGTCTCAAATTATCTTCAGGACGTTTAACTTCTGGTCTGTCCGCACGTTTTGGACCGTAATCATCTTTAGGTCGTCCCTCGAATGGTCCTTCTGGTCTCAAATTGTCCTCTGGTCGCTTAACGTCAGCTCTTTCACCCCAAGTTGGTTTATAATCATCTCTTGGTCTTCCCTCGAATATACCCTCCGGTCTTAAATTATCTTCAGGACGTTTAACTTCTGGTCTGTCCGCACGTTTTGGACTGTAATCATCTTTAGGTCGACCCTCGAACGGTCCTTCTGGTCTCAAATTGTCCTCTGGCCTCTTAACGTCAGCTCTTTCACCTCGAGTTGGTTTATAATCATCTCTTGGTCTTCCTTCAAAGACACCTTCTGGTCTCAAATTATCTTCAGGACGTTTAACTTCTGGTCTGTCCGCACGTTTTGGACTGTAATCATCTTTAGGTCGACCCTCGAACGGTCCTTCTGGTCTCAAATTGTCCTCTGGCCTCTTAACGTCAGCTCTTTCACCTCGAGTTGGTTTATAATCATCTCTTGGTCTTCCTTCAAACACACCTTCTGGTCTCAAATTATCTTCAGGACGTTTAACTTCTGGTCTGTCCGCACGTTTTGGACTATAATCATCTTTAGGTCGACCCTCGAACGGTCCTTCTGGTCTCAAATTGTCCTCTGGTCGCTTAACGTCGGCTCTTTCACCCCGAGTTGGTTTATAATCATCTCTTGGTCTTCCTTCAAACACACCTTCTGGTCTCAAATTATCTTCAGGACGTTTAACTTCTGGTCTGTCCGCACGTTTTGGACTGTAATCATCTTTAGGTCGGCCTTCGAACGGTCCTTCTGGTCTCAAATTGTCCTCTGGTCGCTTAACGTCAGCTCTTTCTCCTCGAGTTGGTTTGTAATCATCCCTAGGCCTTCCCTCGAATATACCCTCCGGTCTTAAATTATCTTCAGGACGTTTAACTTCTGGTCTGTCCGCACGTTTTGGACTGTAATCATCTTTAGGTCGACCCTCGAACGGTCCTTCTGGTCTCAAATTGTCCTCTGGCCTCTTAACGTCAGCTCTTTCACCTCGAGTTGGTTTATAATCATCTCTTGGTCTTCCTTCAAACACACCTTCTGGTCTCAAATTATCTTCAGGACGTTTAACTTCTGGTCTGTCCGCACGTTTTGGACTGTAATCATCTTTAGGTCGTCCCTCGAATGGTCCTTCTGGTCTCAAATTGTCCTCTGGCCTCTTAACGTCAGCTCTTTCACCCCAAGTTGGTTTATAATCATCTCTTGGTCTTCCTTCAAATGGTCCTTCTGGTCTCAAGTTATCCTTAGGTCTTTTCTGCTCAGGTCTATGCGTTATCGCCGGCACGATGTAATCATCTTTTACATGTGATGTCCATTCGAACGGTCCTTCCGATCTTAAATTATCGTCACGTCTCAGAATCGTAGTACTAATGTAATCAACTTCATCGAATGTTTTATATTCTTCCTGTGTAGTAGTCGTACTCTCAACAACATCAGTCTTGCTGTAAAATCTGTCATCTTCTTCTGTATAAATTGGACGACGTCTTGGCTCACGTTCAACGACATCATACTTATGGAAATCCTCTTTCAAATGGGAGGTTCCCTGTTCGTTAAATAAAAGAAAAAAAAACCCCATAAAAAAAAATTATTCTCAATTCATGAGAAATTTGGTTTATAAAATATTTATACATAATAATTATCACATAATTTACCGTGAATTCACCCTCTCCTACGGTGAGGTTATCCGTACGTTTAATAATCTCCGCACGTTGGATGCTACGATGATCAATATATTCTGATCTCGTTGTTGTTTCATCAATGAATTCACCTTCAACCTTAGTATATGTATTTCGACGTACTGGGCTTGGCCGTTCGCCGGGTACCCCGGTGAACACCAGCTCTGTTGTTGTCACACCTATACAAAATTAGTATATTTATAATAAAACTCATACTTCATATAAAATAAAATAGTTAGAATGTTATTTAATTTGTTTTCATTAATTACTAATATTGACTTATACGATTCGACGAGTGAACGAATGAATCTTTTTTAAAGACTATTACAAACAAAAATTTAATAATAATAATTTTGTTATTAATAATAATTAAAAACCTACTTTCAAAATCGCCTTCAGGTCTGAGATTGTCTTTTGGTTTAACAACTGGAACACGTTCGCCATATTTAGGAGCTTCCTCATGTGGCCTTCCAATAAATTCACCTTCTGGTTTAAGATTGTCCTGTGGCTTTCTGGTTGGTGCCCTTTCACCTCGGGTTGGTGCTTCTATCTTTGGCCTTCCAATAAACTCACCCTCAGGTTTCAGATGGTCTTGTGGTTTTCTTACAGGTGCTCTCTCGCCATAAGTGGCCACGTAATCGCTACGTCTCTCTCCTACAAATTCACCCTCCATGTGTAAATGATCTTCATGGTGGTATCTGTGCTGTCTCTCCACGTGTTTCTCATCAAATTCTTCACGATATGAACTGACTGTGTATACTGGCTCATCGCGTGAAATATCTAAATGATCTTCGGGGAGATTATGCGGACAACGATGTCGTCTGTTAAGAAGAATAAAAAAAAATTCGATTAGTTCGAGAATAATTTAGTATTGATATTAAACGATTAGAAAATATTTGTTGCAATCAATAAATATTAGGATCCGAATTACATTCGGAGTTTTACGTCTGACTATTTAAATATTAATTTTAGAAAAATTTTAGAAAAAATAGAATTTAATAAAAAAAAATAAATTTAAAAAAATTTTTTTTAAAGTAATATGTAGTATATATATATATATATATATATATATATATATATATATGATTTATTTATGTTTAATTAATAGTTGTTATTTTTTAGACGATAATACGAAGAATCAGATACAATTCGAGAGAAAAGATTTCGTAATAGCCAACGCCCCATGTCCATGGATCCTTATTTGAAAGGCTTTGAAGGAAAGATCGAGAAGGATGACCTTGTATGGTGAAAAAAAAAGACCATGATCACATGCATGCCAATTTTGAATGCAAATGTGTGATCACGTATGGACCGTTTTCAAGGCTTTCATTCGACATACACTTTCGTGTAATATAAAAATGAAAAAAAAGTGAAAAAAGAAGAGATAAAAAAACAAATAATTTTTTAATAACGTAACCATGAACAAATAATAATCAAGATCTATCTCTAATATAATTAATAAAATCAACTCAAGGTTTAAACGATTCTATTAATAAAATTGATGAATAATTTATAACTCCTACACAAAATAAAAAAGAAATGATCTTAATAGAAAAAAGAAAAAAAATATATTCGACGCAAAGACAATTATCTAACACCCGATAAAATTTATACATATTTACGATCTATAAATCCAATATGTATCAAAATTATAAAATGTTTGATAAAATAAAAATAAATATTCATTTTGATTTTTTACAGACGAAGTAGATTTAATGTTGAAAGCTTCAAGACCTTCTGATTTCTAATCATGGACTGATTTAGACGGACAGGTAAGTTAGACGAGAACGTCAATCAAAATGATGAGAACGTTAATGGGTATGCATCGTATAGAAGAACCAAGCCCAAAGCCATAGATCCTTTCCTCTCTCTCTCTCTCTCTCCTCTCTCTCTCTCTCTCTCTCTCTCTCTCTCTCTCTCTCTCTCTCTCTCTCTCTCTCTCTCTCTCTCTCTCTCTCTCTCTCTCTCTCATGTATTTGAAATTGGCTTAAAGTTCTATCTCTATCTTCCTTCAACTATGAAATTCAATACTGGCTTTGAGGCATACTCTCTCCTTAATCTTCACACTAAAATTGTGATATCTTTCAAAGTTCCCGCTAAAATCTGATCAAAAATATCGATCGAATAAATAAAATCGTTTTGATTTATTATTGACATTATATAGTTAAAAAAAAAATTAGAATATACAAATGAAAAGATATTGAAAAATTTTATGGAATTTATCATTTTGTGATGATCAAACGACCGTTTCGATCATTATGGATCATTTCGATCAACATCCATCTCTGTCTCTGTTCGCGTTTTAAAGGATACGATACGCGTCGTCTTACTTGAATACAAGACTGGTAAGAGCCTTGAATAAGAAATGTATAACGAAAGGTGATCGGAAAGAAACAAGTTGCCTTAAAAGGGTTGCGTCTGGTGTCCTACTTTTTCCATCAAAAGACTTATACGTTGTTAATATGAAAGTAGGACAGAAGATTTATATCACTCAATCTGATCCTGCGTGTCCTTTTATTATAACAATCGAATTATCTTTGGGTGGCCGAAAGTTATTTCTTGTTTTTTTAATTTCAAAGTGAAACATCCTACATCGAAATGAAAGTAATAACAAATTGTTTTGCTGATGATAATAATAAAAAAAAAAAAATTAGAAAAATAATCGCTAGAAATTCTGCTAGCTTTCTATTTCGTCAATGTTGAATTTTGACCTAATTACTTCATTATACGATAAATAAACAATTTCGCGAAGAAAATTTATCATGCAAATTAATGAATATTGAAAAAGATCGAATAAACAAATGCTATTTGTTATTCGAATATATATATATATATAATAATTTATAATTTGTTAAATTATACATATATAAATATAATATATAAAAAAGTAAAAAAACTTACCCACAAGTACAGAGTTCACAGATGCACTGTTCCTTTAATGGTATACGCGAAAGAATTTCTGATGGTGTTGGGGTTATTTCTGATTCAGCAAGAGAATCCGGTGATTGATCACCACGTCTATGTTTTCCTAGTTTTTCGTCCGGACGATCGAATTTTCCTATAATTGATTTTTCATCAGATTGACTGGGTTTGCCTGCAGCCGGTCTTTCATCGGGATAACTGGGTTTATCTTCAATTGATATATCATCAGGTTCATCAAAATGACTGAATTTGTCTGTAACTGGTCGACTGGGTTTTCCTGCAGCTGGTCTATGCTCTGGACGAATGGGTTTGCTTTCAGGTGATCTTTCATCAGGTTCATCAAAATAACTGGGTTTTTCTATAGTTGATCTTTCATCAGGACGACTGGGTTTGATTACAGTTGATTTTTCATCGGGACGACTAGGTTTCCCTGCAGCTGGCCTTTCATAAGTTTCATCAGGACGACTGGGTTTGATTACAGTTGATTTTTCATCGGGACGACTAGGTTTCCCTGCAGCTGGCCTTTCATAAGTTTCATCAGGACGACTGGGTTTGATTACAGTTGATTTTTCATCGGGACGACTAGGTTTCCCTGCAGCTGGCCTTTCATAAATTTCATCAGGACGACTGGGTTTGATTACAGTTGATTTTTCATCGGGACGACTAGGTTTCCCTGCAGCTGGCCTTTCATAAGTTTCATCAGGACGACTGGGTTTGATTACAGTTGATTTTTCATCGGGACGACTGGGTTTCCCTGCAGCTGGCCTTTCATAAGTTTCATCAGGACGACTGGGTTTGATTACAGTTGATTTTTCGTCGGGACGACTGGGTTTCCCTGCAGCTGGCCTTTCATAAGTTTCATCAGGACGACTGGGTTTGATTACAGTTGATTTTTCATCGGGACGACTGGGTTTCCCTGCAGCTGGTCTATCCTCTGGACGACTGGATTTGCCTTCAATCGGTTTATCTTCGTCTGGACGAATCAACAATTTTCCAACTTTTCCAATCTTCTCTGGACTTGGCGATCTTTCTTCCGGTCTGCTTGGTTTCCCAGCTGCTGGTATTGGTTGCTGCTTTCTCGTTGGTGAGACGTAATCTCGTGGTTTTTCGCTGGTTGGCCTAATGTATCGATACAATTATGATGTAATATAATTGATGAGATTTGATATATTTTTTTAGATATCCAATTTATAAAATATTTTCGTTTTCTTATAGATTTATGGAATGTTTTTTTTTTTCTATCTTCGTGTACGAAATTACAATTTTTATTTTCTTTTTATTTTTCATTTAGATTTTTTGTTTGTTACCTTCTTCGTTTACAAACTGATTTTTTTCTTTTTCTTTTTTTTTTTTGCAAATATGAAATTTGTACTATGTATATATTTAATAGATATGTAACTTACTTTTTGAAATCATCTGTAGGAGTTTTTTCTGGTTGCTGAGGACGAGATGGTTTTCCAGCAGCTGGAATCGATTTCGTTCGATCGTCTTCCCTAATTCCTGGTATTCCTTGAGGATAACCAAGTCTTTCTGGGGATGTTTTTCTCGGTGAATCGGTCGTTGATTTAGGAGTTGAGCTGGTGATCTTCTCGAACTGAGTATCGTCGACGACATCTCGAGCTACCATACTAGTCACCTGCTCTGTGTCGATAAATTCTTTCGTTGATTTTGTGACATCTCTCTGTAAAACAATTACGAATAGTAGAAGACAATTTTACGGGTTATCTCTGAATAAAATATTCAATTATATATATGAGGTTAGTCATTAAATTATTATAATTACAGTAATATTTAAGTTCAGGAAAGAAAAAGAAAAATTTGTTCAACATAAATCTTGATTCTATAATATTTAATATTCGTTATTATATAAAATATTTAAAGGAAGAAAAATATTGAATTTTTATTGAAACAAATTATGTTCTTCTTTAGTTATTCAATCATTAAATAAGATAAAATATTAATTAAATGAAAGCTGACATTAGAAGACAGTTTTACCATTTGTCTCTTTCTTTTAACATCGAACGTGTTATGAATGATGCAATGAACACGTAGTTCAGCCTTATACGTATCAATCGATTATTATATTGTCTTGTCAACGAACTCAAGACCGTTAGCTAGTTCATTCCCCTCAAAGACAATTAAAATGGACTTTGCTAATCGAAATTATTATCGTCACGCTAATTACATTCGCTTTCGCGAGTTGCTTACTAAACTGATAAGTAAAACGTGCATTACTTTGTATCATACAATTTTTTTCTAATGTAATGAAAGGTAAAGTTATTTAATTATTTAACATAATTGTTAACAATATACATATATATCATAAATTTTATATCATAAAATATTAATAACATTAATAATGATATAAAATTTTAACAATATATCATAGTCATTAAAATATTTCAAAAATTCCATTCAATTTGATCGAAGTTAGAATAAGAATCAATCAAAAAAACAAACGAACGAACGACTGTACGAACAAATACGTGTCAATTTAAAACTAACCACTGTATTTTCTCCCATTATATATTTAAAAATCTAATTAACCGATATTTACGAGTTCTACAAAGAGAAAAAAAACAATTCAAATACAAAGTCATAGCAATTTCCATTCGATTAAATCCATACCTGCAATCAAGGAAACCTAATCGATCGATTAGAAGAGATGAAGTAAGCACCATGTTTAACGCACTTCGAGACGTAATTTACAAAGAGAACAAAAAAATATATATATATATATAGCATTAAGAACTATTAACTCAGCATTAACATGAAACTATTACCTTCGTGATAATCGATGAATAAAAAAAAAAGAGAGAGAGAGAGAGAGAGAGAGAGGAAAAAACGTAGCATAAATTTCTAATTTCTCATAAAAACACGTTAATTATACGGCAAGTTAAATATAGATCGAAAGATGTTTAGAATAGTAAGAACGAAAACAAGATTTTAGTTTTACGGGGTTTTTTTTTTTGATCTTTTTTTTTTTATTATTATCGACATGAATTATATTTACTACGTGTAAAAGAGAGAGAGAGAGATGGATAGATAGAGAGAGATTAGAAATGTCACGTGCTACTTTGCTCAAAGTAACATGAGATTTGCTGTGGATAACTTTTTATATGTGCGCACACCTTATAAACGTATCACATAACGTGCTGAGCTAAAACGCTCTCTACCTTTCAGATTCGATTTCATTCTTGTCTTATTTTTTAGTCGTCAAACTGCTTGCTGATAGTTGCTTCAAAAAAAGAAAGAAACAGAAAAAAATAATAAAAATAATAATAATAATTATATACTCGAGTGAAAGCTATAGAAAGGAAGCTTGTTCTAAATATACATATATCCTTTCTATTATTAGTATATATATTATTATTATTATGTAGATAGTAATTTACTCTATAATAATTTTTAATAGAAATAAAAAATAATATATTTCACTATTACTATTACTATTATTATATTACTACACATATATATATATATATATACACACACTCGCACAGGTATATATGTATAATTAATTAAATATGTAATTTCTATAAGAATAATTATTAAAATTTAGGTCATTCTCTTAGATCTTTAAACAAAAGAAAAAAAAGAAAGAAAAAAGAGATGAAAAATAAAAAAGGGATAAAAGAAAAGAGAGAAACGTCGTATATAATTTCACGGTCAGTTCAACGAATTCGTTTTGCTTCGTTAAACGTACTTAACCACCATAACTTTTACTCTAGCAACACAAGAATGATAGTCGAGAGTAGACGATGATAATAATAAGCTAGAAATGGCACGTGTATATGATACTAATACTACGAACTGGTACGTGAATATGCGTGACGTAAGTTGAAACATTCATTTTGACGGGTCCACTTTAAGAACTATTACTATTTCTAATGGTAAAATGTATAGTACGTATTACTTTCATACATGAATTGACCGTTTGATCGATGCCTGGTGCTTACGTTAAAGTGACTTGACCTTTGTTCACTTACTAAGCCAGATATTTAATGAAGAAATTACTCGGTACTGATGTGTGTTCTCCGTATTTAAAATTGGATCACGTAAATCTACGCTCATGTTCTTTACTTGTGTAAGTTTCTTAAGTAAAATAAAATAAAACAAAAAGAAAAAATTCGCAATTAAAAATTAAAGATAGAAAATAAAAGAGAAGACAACAATTTGATCGAATTCTTAATAACATCTGATCTCACGCAAAATTCATTTGCTTTATGAAATATTAAAATATTTATAATTTCAATGATATAATTTATACATGTTTATATATATATATATATATATATATATATATAAGTAAAAAATTTTTATGTAAACTTTAATATAATTTTACTGAAAGATATTTCAATCAAATTCGAGATAATGAAATATTTCTTACGTTTACTTCTTTCTCGTTTTTTAATCTTTTCTATATATATATATTTTTTTATAGGATGATTTATACGAAATAAAAATTTATCTCCTTTCGAAAACGTACTCTTTTAAGTTGATATAACGAGGATACATAAGGTGAGACAACTACGAATGTAGCGGATCGTCGAGGAAATACGGGTTATGCGTATATACAAGCGACACAACACACGTCTCGACTTTGCGTGTCAGTAAATAAGTGGAGCGTGTAGCACTTACAGATACTAGTACTGATACTTTACACCAGAGTTTCCCAAACTATTATATGGTCCCATGGAACACAGGTGTCACAATGAAAAATTATGATAATTAATATTACTTCATTAATATCATGGGTCTTCTTTTACGTAATTAAAATTTCAGAATAAATATTAACTTTGTTTTACTTAACACTTACATCTCCCACGTTTGATTTATTTATCATTAACATAAAATACTGTAGTATAAAATAATCAAGGTGTTTCATTAAAATTTCAAAATATTTTAAGTGTTTTATCAAAAGTTTGGGAAACGCTGCTTTATACGTTTTAACAATCAAAAAGCGGTAAGGTGCTACCTACATATACCTATACATATATATATATATATATATATATATATACACACATATATATACACATATATGTAGGTATGTACAGGATGGACCAAAAGTTGTTTCAAGGTGAATCAAAAATCGTTTTAGCTGACAAGAGCTTTTAAAAAAGAAAATGATGCAAGTGATTATAAAAATCAATTTAATTCTTATCGAAACTCCTTCGAAGCTAATTTTTTTAAATGATATGAAAAAGAAAGCTTTTAGACATTGCAATTTCTACTATCTCAAGAGAGAAAACAAAAAGAAACAACAAATAATAAAAAAATAAAAAACAAAATTAACATGAAAGATAGAAAAAAGGAGTAATTGAATTTTTGTGATCGTCTACAAATTTTTTATCGAACGAGAAACTTTTGATTCATCCTGTACATGGTATGTACATAATTAATATGTATGCGTGTATATTTGTATCCCTGTATCTAGCTGATTCTCTCTCTCTCTCTCTCACACACATACACGTTTACAAACGCGAGCTCGCGCGCACGTATCGTCACGTTTATTTCTCGCTTCTTTTCAAACGTTACTTTTGCGTAACTTTATGCGATTCAATTTCTTAAATGGAATTAATGATTCCTTGTTTTCTCTTTTTCTTTTTCTTTTTCTTTTTTTTTTATATATATATAGTTATCTTTACAGAATATTTGTGACTTCGTAAATGTTTATTTATAAGAAAAATTCTTTTCTCGTTTTTTATGTCTTCTTTTCTTATACTTTGAAAGATGCGATTTCTTTTCCTTTAATTCCCGTCAGTTTCGTAAAAAGATGTGAATTTTTAAATTTCTATCTTTCCTCTCTGTTTGTTTCTCTTTTTATTTTATCTTACACCGAACAAAATGGATTATTAACACGTTCTTTTCAAAATTAATGAGAAAGAAAAAAAGAAACAAGCGGAACGTTACCGTGTGATCGTCGTTGATACAATTAGCAAAAGATTCTAATCAATTTCTTTAATCTTTAGACAAATCTAATTGAGATTTATTTTCATCGCACAAGAAAAAAGAAAGAAGAAAAAAGAAGAACAAAAAAAGAGAAACGACTAATAAAATAAATAAATCCGAGAACATCGTTATCATTGTTTTCTAATATCAACGTCTGGTAGAAGTTACTAATCAAATTGCTAATCATGAAATAAATAAAGTAATATTAGAAATGTGTAAGATCTCAGTCTATCTTTCTACTATCTTAAGTAAGCAAGTAAGTACATATTAAATCTGTGCTAACGATCTACGGAAATATCGAATTGCATTTTAAGAATCTAAAGAGAACAAGAGTTTGTTTCATTACTATTATGTACTTGTAAAAGTTAAGAAGAAGAAGAAGAAATAGAAGAAGCTGAAGAAGAAGAAGAAGAAATAGTAAAAGTAAAGGAAGAAATAGAAGAAGCTGAATACGCGACACCTACTACATAAATACATATATTCATGTCGTTATAGATTACGAGTTCCTTTTAAATTACGTAAGTATGGATTTGAAGAGCTCGAACGAGCCACTATTCATTCGTAACTAACTTTATATTCTCTCTCTATCTCTCACTATCTCTATCTCTCTCTATCTATCTATCTATCTATCTATGTATCTATCTCTCTTTTTCTATTTAGTTAGATATATTAAATACATACGAACGTTCGTATATCAAAAGTCCCTAGGTAATTTTTAAAAGGTCGATTATTTTCTTTCAAGATACTTTATACATTTATACGTCATAATTTTGACGAACTAGCATTGTAGTTTTTTTCTGTAATCGAAGATTAGGCTAAAAAGTGTCGACAAAAAATTAATCGATTTTTATAATCACCTAGAAACTTTGAATTGTTGTGAATGTTTTTTTTTTTTTTTCAATATTAGTATAATCAAGAAAATACTATTATTTATTGCACGAGCAAGAATAATATCTAAACGTTTATATATACATTTATATATATAAAATATAGATACGACTTAGAAAAACTAGACAACTATTATCAAGTTAAACAAAATGGTTTCTGTAATATCACGCAAGATGCTAACGGAAACAGGTCGTGCATTAAAAAAGTCCGACCAATATGAACGATGACGTCACTCTGACGAACTCATGACTCCAAAGCATTAGGCACGATCGTTATCGTTCTAAGTACATATGTATATATGCTCGATCTATCGCTTAGATCATCCGAGCAGGTACATATATAGATATGTATATATGTATATATATATACACTACGTGTGCACGTTCAGTCAATTCTGCCGATTTGTCTTTTATAAATCGAGATTTAGATACATATACAATGACCTTGTACTTGAGAGATCATGTGGAATCACGGTCAGAGATAGAGAAAGAGAGAGAGAGAGAGAAATAGAAGCATCTTTTCTAACACGATTGATCGTACAAATAATTATTTTCTGTTTACATCGTTCATTACGTTTTCCTCGATCATTAAACAAAACTTGTAATACAACATTTAATGTTAATTATTATAGAAAAAAGAAAAAGAAAAAAGAGGAATTTTTCGTCGTGAAATTTTCGTCGAGAATATTAATCTCTTCTATTGAAACATTTATTTTAGAATCGTTCGAACACGTTTAATATTTTCTCATCTATTCTAATATTTTATTATAAGTATTAATAAAAATATTTCTAACTTGTATAAAGTCTGACGAAGTTAATGGATAATTATTAGTTACAATTGAAAACGTCTGATCGTTTCTAATCTGTCTTTATCAATTTTTTAAAAGTTTAATCTTTTCTTTGTATCTTCTTCTTTTCTTTTATAGATTCAACCAATTAAATCATTTTGCATTGTTCAACAATAACGAACAATGATCTACGATCTATATGTCATCATTATTTTATATCAAAATAAATAAGACTTTACCTTCGATAATCCTTATCGAAAATTTCAATCTCGATTCCTTTTAAAAGTTCTACATAAAATTCTTATCGTACTATGATCTTATCGTTCGATAAATATTTTAATAACAATTGGATAAAGCTTCTCATACATCACTAAATCTACATTTAACGTTTCCATTAATTTCTACTCTATGGATCATTTCTAAACAAATATCTAACCCATAATATAAAATAAAAATATAAAGATCTATACGTTCGATCATTAAAACAAAATTTTCTAATTTTTACAAAGTGGAACTTCGTTAATTATATAACATACAGAATTAAATAGAACGATTTTGATTAGAATTTGGATTATGTTCCTGACGAGAATATTATGTTTTGCTATTATCGATCTATCGATTTCAACCTAAAGCGTTTCAGCATTTAGATATAATATAATCATTTTCAATGATACAAAAATTTTATCAAAGAATGTTTAAATTCTAACTTCAAAAACATTTACTATCTCTTTCTCTTCCTCTCTCTCATACGCATATATTATTTTTTCTTTCACTTCAACCCACATTCTAATCACCCAAATGACTTTTTAATTGATCAATCAGACAGCTGTTAAATTTTAATGGCGACACACCATAACAATTTTCACGATTACGTCCAATCTGTTCTTTCGGTGTGAACGACACTTGAAATTAATAATAATGACATGAATCCATGGATATAATCCGGATGTACATACGTGTACATATATACAGATGTGTGTGTGTGTATATATATGTAAATCGTATACAAATGTCCAACCTACTCTCTTCGACATTTCAAATACTTATTTTTATCTCAACAACATATGACATCATACTTCTCATTAACACACCTAACTCATATTTTGCGGAAATTGGTGGTCAGGATTACCAACCATATAAGGATAATTAAGAGATCAAAATGGTTGCTTTGCTTTGGTTTTTTTTTTATTATTATTATTATTACTCACCACAATGTCCTTGCGTAAATCCGTGATAAACTCGCTGATGACATGTTCCTCGTGGATATCTCGAACGTCAGACTTGAACATGGTGACATCGGTGACGTCAGTGATGTTTTTAATATCCTTTAAATCTGATTTGAACGTGGTAATATCAGTAACGTCGGTAATGTCCTGGACATTTCTAACATCCTCCACAAAAGTCGAAAACGTTGTTCTTTCGATCGATTTATCGATCATTTCTTGATCAACAGGTGTTCGTGAAATTGGCTTGACATCTACAGGCTTTTTTTGATCGGGAGAAGAGAATAAAGATTTTTCAGTCTCTGTTGGCTTCTTTTTAGACTCCTGAGGTTTTTCATAAACAAACGAACCATCCCAGGTTGAAGCACCAGGCTTTGAAGGTCGAATCGTTCTATCTATTGATTTCTTTTCTGGACTTTTAGCTCTTTTATCTGTATCTTCAAATCCTTCAGATTCTTTGATTAATCTTTTTTCATCAGAAATATCTTGAACTATCTTCGAGGAATCGATAGAATCGATGATCTCACTCGTAGTAGTTCTAACTTTTGTTGAACTGGTTAAATCTTCGGAAATATCTTTCAAAGTAACCGAAGTTCTCGAGTCTAAACTTGATATATTTTTATCGTGAACAAAAGAATCATCGCAAGTTGAGATACCAGATTTCAAAGGTCGAGTCGATCTATCGATCGGACTCTGAGGTCCATTAAGTTCCTTCAGATGTTTCTTATCACTGGTAATATCTTCAATAGTTTTCGATGAGTCAACAATTTCACTCGTTGATGTTCTTACTTCGGTGGAGCTAACAAAGTCTTTACTATCCTTCATGATCATCGAACTTGACGTTTTCCTATCATCCAATTTTTCATAAACGAACGAACCATCCCATGTTGACGAGCCTGGCTTACTAGGTCGATATGTTCTATCTTGAACATGCAATGATTCCTTCGATTTCTCAGTAGTATGTCTTATTCCAGTGTCGGGAGTTTCAGGTCGATCTTCGAACGTAATAGTTCGTTGACTCGACGTCACCGGTTGTTGTCCATCTCGTTGAACGACCGTTTCAACGGAAGTAGTAGAGAAATCAAGGTTGGACGAGTCGCTGTAGTAACTGTCATGACTTTTCGTCTTAACTAGCGTGTCGCTAAATGTCTCCGATGTTCTTCTATCGTGAATATCGAGAGTAACGTCGCTCACGTGTTTCCTAGGCCTGTCCTCCAATGAAATACTAACATTAGTTTCCCCTCGTTTCGATAAATCACTGACCTTCTGTTTCTGTTCGATTCTACTAGATGATCTTTTTACGTCCTCGGGTTTCTCGAAAACAAATGTACCGTCCCAACTGGATGAACCGGGCTTACCAATTAACCTTTGAGGACTCTGATGAACAATAGTTTCCAATGATGAACTGTCCTTAATATCGGTGAAACTCTGTTGACTCGAGGAATGTTCGACTATGTAAGATGTCGTTGAAATGTCAGCTTCGTTTATCGAATGATCCTCACTTACGTCACGAATTACAAACGTCTCGTCAGCTGGTCTTCGTCGAGGATCCAACTTCGGTGATCTTTCGTAAACGAAACTACCGTCCCAGGTCGATTCGCCAGGCTTGTAACTTCGATCCTTTTTAATCGACGACGATCTTGTAACACCTACATTCTCAACGTCTTCCTCGTGAATCGTTTCCGATACCGAACTTACCAATTCGATGTTTTTAGCGTCGCTCGAACTCGCGTATTCGACCACGTAAGAGGTCGACACGAATTCGGACATGTTCGATAGACTTTGTTGCTCATCCGATACATCTTGAACGTCAATTACATCTCGTAATTTGTCGTTTCTTCTAACAACGGTTTTATCGATACCTCGTTTGTTATCTAATTGAACATTTTTATCGGTATCATTGGTTTTCGATAAGAGCTTCGACTGATCCGTATAAATTTGACTTTCCTTCGAACTACTCGTTTTCTCTTCCGAGATAAATCTCGATGTATCGGTCGATCCTTCACGAACATGTACGACGTTAGACGATTCTTTTTCATACGTACCATCTAAACTTTTTTCTTTGTAATCACTTCTTTGCGTCGATTCGATTATATCGTCCTGATTGTTATGCCTAAAAACACTGCTGTCCGACATGTTACCTCTTCTTTTCGTATCGCTAGGTTTCTCATAAACGAAATTACCATCCCAAGCAGAATCACCAAGTTTCTTACGACGAACATCGGCAGTACCGATTAATAATTTCGAACTGTCCTTCGACGTATGCTGAATTATCGAGGACATCTCTCTCATGGTATTCGAACTTTGCTCGTTGGTGATTTCAATGCCTGTCCCGACATCTCTTTCGTTAATCGTTCCACTGTCCAATACGTTGGCAATCATTATATTTTCATTTTTTCTGACGTTATACGGCTTGCTACGTTCCTGCACAAATGTACCGTCCCAAACGTTAGATTGTGCCGATTTATTCGAGGTATCAAGGACGGTACTTTCACCTGCCTCCCTGACATCATCGGTAAATTTAACAACACGTGCCCGTTGTGGTTCGCCCGGTAAAAATTTCGTTTCATTTTCAACGCTTCGACTCTTAGACGACAGTATTTTCCCGTTATCGTCGATCATCTCGGCCGATTCTTTGACCGTTTTGACGTTGCTGATGGTATCCCCGTTCTTCGTTATTTCTTCTTTCGATTCTTGGCTAGCTTGTCTGGTTTCTATCGAACTTGACGAGGACACTTGGATATCACCGTGACGATCCATCGTCTCGTGTATCTCGCTAGTCGAGGAGGACAACATTTCGGATCTTTCGCGTTGACTTTCGGATCTTTGATCTTGTACAAACGTCTTCCCATGTTGTTTAGTCGTAATCTTTTCTGCGTTAATAAAATCCTCACAACTTTTCCCGGTTCTTTCGGTCAAACTTTTCGTTGCCGATTTCGGTGACGTTGTCTCGATCACACGTATGACGTTACCTTTAGAATCCATGATAACCTCGCGACTCGTATTGCTACTTTCAACGATGCTACTCCTGGATTCGCTCTCTACAATTGTTTTTTTTGCTTCTTCGAGAACGCTACTGGAAGACAATACCACTGTCTCAACAACACTCGTAGATGCCTGTATCTCTCCTGTATTATTTCGACTGGATGACGTTATCGTCCTTTCGTCGCCATCTTTTGTCCCACGGACGGTCCCCGTTGAATCTTTCTTACGATGTATAGTCATCCTTACCACTTGGATTTATACGTAATTATGCAAGATCTGATTGGATCTATCGCGATCTTCTATCCTTCGGATATTATGGAAAATAATTTCGAAAACAATCGAGATAATTATCTATAAATAGATCAGTTATCTCCTCCTACGCCTCGCTAACTTCGTAAAGCTCGCTTTATATTTTTATTCTTGTCTCTTTTCTTCTCTTCTTATTTTTGTTTCTTTTTTTTCGATCAACGAAAGACAATTATGTTACTTTTTATCGCACTTGTTTTCACGTTTAATTTGCTTTTATCGCAATACGAATCGTTCAGTTTAATTACTCGAAAGAAACGCTATTGTCGATACCACGAGAATTACATGTAAAAAGACGAAAAAACAAAAAATAGATATAAAAAAGATCTTCTCTGACTTGTTTCTTTATTGTTATATCTCTGTCTCACTGTTTTCTTTCTTTCTTTTTCTCTAGTTGGTCCTCTTCTCTTCTCTACCGTTCTCTTCCTCTTGTTCTCCTTCCTCTCTTTTTCTCTCTCCCTCTCTTTGTTGCTTTCCAAGCTCCGTTCCGCAGGAAGAGGCGTGTGTTTCACTGATGTTCTCTGCTCGATATCGCACGTCGATGTGGCATTGCGGCCAACTCGCGGGCCCTAGTGACCAAACACGATGACTCTCTCCACCTCTCTATCTCATTCTCTCTCTCTCTTTCTTTCTGAACGAGGTCTCTCTTCTCTCTTCTCTCTTCTCTCCTCTCTTTCTCTCTCTCTCTCTCTCTCTCTCTGTTCACTCTTCAGCTTATGGAGAACGCCGATTCCCTACCTTCGAGACTTTACTCGACCTCGGCGTGGGACGTTTCTGTTTCTCTCTTTTTCTCTCTCTTTCTCTCTTTCTCTCTCTCTCTCTCTCTATGTCTTTTTCACGCACTTGTACGTACGTAAACACGTATAAGTCTGTTTATACTGTATGCATAAGATCTTCTATCTTTCTTTCTATTTCTTTCTTTCTCTCTCTCTCTCTCTCTATCTCCTTCTCGTAGTTGAACTAACTTAACTTCTTCTCTCTCTCTCTTTTTCTTTCTTTCTCTCTTTCTATCTTACGTTATGAATGTATTTCCTTACGTAGTAGGAATGATTAGGAGAAGTTATGTATATATTTCTCTTTCTCTCTCTCTCTGTTTCACGTATTTAGGATATGTATATATGTATATATGAATCTGTTTATATAAATTTTTTGTAACACGTATACGTATATATATGTCTTTAGATTTTCATTAGAAAGAAATTAGAAATAGATGAATTTATCTTTCTCTCTCTCTCTCTCTCTTTCTTTCTCTCATATATAAATATTTTGTTCATTCAGTGTCATTCATATATTCATTGTTCATTCGATTTCATGGACATTCGTTCATTGTCAAATATACCTGCACGTGCGTGTGTGTGTCTCTTCTTTTTTTCATAATGTAAACACCTTCATACGAAAACACACACAAACACACGTATCGAGATATTAAAATTCTTTGTAAAACTTTTTTAAACAAATTTAGAAAATAATTTTCTATTTTTCCCACAGCGTGTGATATTTCTTAAAGCGATATTATAAGAACGACAGAAAAGGAGATTCATTTGTGAGGGAGTTAAGCTCGGAGGAACCGGTTCCTCGTGACTACGACGACGAAGACGACGACTACGACTACGACAACGATAACAACGACGACGACGACGACGACGACGATGTAAACCGAGCGATGACGTACACCATCACGAATCTTCTCATTCTCTCCCCCTTCTACCACTTCTTGTGGTATCCTCGTTCTCCATCTCTCGATGGAGTCGCCATCGTTTCTACGTTTTAGTCAGACTGCAAAGATGGAGAGAGGGAAAGAGGAAAGAAGAGATAGCGTGATTGAATTTTTTCGAAATTATTCGAAGATAATGAAATACTCTAGATAATAAGTAAATAGGTCGCAGATTTTTTTCAAATTTTGATCGATGACGATTCACTGACGTCAAAATTTCGTTTAAATGATCGTGAATCATTTTTCGTGACGTCAATCGAAAAAATATTTTCACGATCCTTTTGTCACGTTATATTTCTAATAAGTCTGGTTAATTAATTATGTTATTATCTGGATTTTTTTTTAAGTTAAGTAGCTTTTTTTTTATCGCTACCATCCCGCTCCTCAACTTCACTCCAAAAGAAAAAATTTTTCTTCAGATTTTATCTACGATTTATCGAGTAATTGTTAAGATAATATAGATAACGAGAGAATCGAGATATTCTCGAATTTTGATCGATTACGATCTCACCGACGTTCAACATTATTGAAATAATTTTAACATTGGATTTATTATCTTTTATTATATTTATTACAGATTTTTATCTTGAACAACCTGTTTTTATCTTCCAAAAAGTATGTCTTTAGATTTTGTTCATAATGTAAGGAATTATTTATTATCAGACAAGTTGTTTATTGCGATAATTAAAAATAATAGATGATCTATGATGGATTATATTCGATTTGTATATATCTATATTATTGATTAATTTTAAATATTTGTATTCAATTTCAAAGAATATTTCTTTATTTAAAGAAAAGAAAAGAAAACGTTCATATAATTCTTCACACATACTTTTCACAAATGTATGTATGTATGTATGTATGTATGTATATATATTTCTGATTTTAAACAAAAGGAGAACTTTTATCGTTCACATAAATTTTTCATCATGAGTCACGTGTTGCTAACGAATCGAATTAATTTGCAAATACTCGATTGAATAATAAATAAAACATCAGACACATTTATTGCCGTGAGGTTTGATAGTCACAAACACATATACAGGTATACATTTTTATTTTTTTCTTATTTTCTTATTTTATATATGTATACAAAATCTATTATTAATAAAAATAATGAAAGGAATAAATGTATATACATATAGATAAATATGGAATAAGAGAGATTTCTTTCTGAATATATATATATATATCTCGAATAAATAACATTTAATCTCATAATAAAAATTATTATTATTATTATTATTATTATTATTATTATTATTATTATTATTATTATTATTATTGCCTAATTATTATTCTCACAAGAAATTTAAAAAAAAAACAAGAAAATAAAACAAAAAAGTACACCAACATTCATCCTTCCTCGCGCAAATAAAAAACAGAGGACATAAAATTAAGTAAAAAGCCGTCATTTGAATGAATAAATCCGAACTAATAATAAGAGTTCATTTTCGTGGGCGTCTGTATGGTTCGTGTAACAAATTGATTATAATGAAAAGTTAATGACGTAGCCGAACGCATTATCGAAGCATTAAAAACGTAACAACGCGTTTGAATCATCAAAGAGAACAAGAGAAAGACAGAGAGAGAGGAAAAGAGGGAGAGGGAGAGAGAGAGAAAATGGCATGCTATAAACATGTCCTTGATGAAGAAATCAACTTCATGATATAACGTAACGCAGAAAATGTGTGGAATATTTGTAACCTTTTCTAATATATAAATATAATATTTCTTTAATATTAAATAAAATAAAAATTACAAATAATCATGGCAGCCATATAATAATCTAATAAATGAAACGATTTACAGCCGACATTTGTACATTTTTCTTATTTTAAAGTGATTTCTTTTTCCGGTCAGGGTCACGTCAAGGTCAATGCAAATGGTACGTCCTGAATTGGCCTTTTTTATGAGCTGTCATATTATCGTAAAAAGAATACAGGGTTCTGTTTGAAAAAAAAAGAAAGAAAAATTGTAATAATTCTATATCGTTTCTATTTCCAATGTTAAACCATGCAACAAATGCTTCAAAACATATTTCATCGTAAACAACAGATAGAATTTGAGAGATATTATTTTTTGTTAAATGATCTGAAATCACTTTGTCAAAAAAAAAAAAAAAAAAAAGAAAAAATAGAGAGAAAAATCTTAGACATTAGGCATTAAGGAAACGATAGTTATTAAGATAATTAAGTGCACGCACACGAACACATGCACACATACACACTCATATATCTATACACAGACACACGCATGAATACATATATATACAGGTATATTTATTTGATATTTCGTAATTATTTGAATAAATTGAAGATAAGAGGACTAAATTAAGACGTTCGCGATAGATCGAATTAACGAGTTCGAATTTACTTTCTCATCCGAGAGAACTTCTTAAATACACGTCTGCAAGATGCTACTCGAAAGAACACTCGTTCCCTCTCAGCTATATAAGCGAGTAGCCACTCGAACGAACTCGATGGAACTACGAAGGAAACGGTAATGGAATAACAACGACGATACTGGGTCAAACCAAGAACCAGACACAACTCAAATATAACGTAAGAGAAGAACACGCGACAGCACATAGTAAATTCAATCGATTGAGAGAGAGAGAAAGAGAGAGAGAGAGAGAGAGAGAGAGAGAGAGAGATGACATCGAGACGAGCAATACATACCACTTGATCAACTTTGAAGAAGATGAAATATAAAAAAGATTGACGGTCTTATCTTCACGAGTGCGTTGATGTAAAGTCTAAAGTTTATTTCTTGGAAATCTTTACTTATTTTAGAGAGAAAATATAAAAAGAAAAAGAGATAGATAGAGAGAGAGAGAGAGAAAGAGAGAGAGAGAGAGAGAGAGGAAGATGGTGATTTTTTTTTTGGAAAGATTTCTTTTTTTCAGATGAAAGAATTTTTTATGAAAGAGAAAAATGATTGATATATATTATTTATTGATTATCCATCATATTTGCCAATAATTATTTTCAATCTAATATATATACTTGTATTCTTCTTTTTTAATAATTTTCAAACGATTATTATTTTCGGATGAAACTTCGTTTTCTAGGAAATTAATTATAGATAAAACTTTAATTTCAACGAATTATAATTCCCAGATGAAACTTAATTATTTGAAGATAATTTCCAAACGAAACAATATTTTTCTAAAGCCATTTTCAAACAAAACTTTATCCACCACAAATTATTTCCAGAGAAAACTTCGTCTTCCGCAAATTAATTTCATATAAAACTTTACTTTCTGAGAATTATGTACCATCAAGATAAAGCGCAATTTAACGAAAATAATTTTCAAACGAAGCTTTGTGCTTCTCTCGAAATAATATTAAAAGGAGAAAAAGAAATAGAAGAAAAAGGGAGAAAAGAAAAAACGTGACACGGCTGGTGTCACAGACCTAATAAAGATACAGACCTAATAAATATCCACGAGAGTATCGTTGAATCATACGTCGGACATCTTCGAAAAATAAAAAACAAACAAAAAGAAAAAGAACAAATCATTTCACCGTTCATCCCAAAGTAGCTCTTCCCCTTAAAGGGAGCGAAAGTATAAGTAACCACCACGCCTTCGTAAGTTCGGTAAAAAAGAATCGTCTGTTAAACGAGACAGCGTGGGTAGAGAAAGATATAAAATAAAAGGGAGAAAGAGAGAGAAAGATTATATATATATATATATATATATATATATATATATATATATATAAAAGAGACAGAAAGTTTCAAGAAATAAACGACGTGTTGCTTTGCACGACTTCGATGAACCGTATATGGCGAATGACACGAAAACTGTAGGCGAACCGGCAACCGATCGGCTGCGTCATCCATGGCGAAAGAAGAACGAATCTACTCAACAGACAGACTTATGTATGTACATATATGTATACATGAACTCACGAGAATGAAATTAACCAGACAGTTTTGTGTGTACACTTTCCTACTATACTTTCTGTGTCATACGCTTAATAAGGACTACGTTCATGAAATCCATTTTTATTTTCTTCTTCTTCTTTTTTTCTTTTTTTCTTTTTTCAATGTAATTTCTTATCAATTTTTTCGCACGAGACAATTCAATATTTATTTAATTAATATATCGATTTCAAAGGATTAATAAATATTAATTTTAATAGAAATTAGATCGCCTTATTAGATTAACTGTGTTAATATTACATTAACAGTATACGCGCAAAATTTTCGATAAGATTCAAAAAAAAAAAAAAAAGAAAAAGAAAACATAAAGAATACTCAATTTCTTTCGAAATAATAATTATTCGCATGAACATTCTAAATAAGTCAATCAGATCCAACTTTCTTTACCATAATCGTCTAATATATGATTCATTCTTCTATTCCTTCTTCTATAACTCTTCCAACACCCACACAAATAAACGTACACACACATACATAAGCTCATAGCAAAACTTATTAACCTATGATTTATCATTCAAGTTTTTCAATAAAGGTAAATCTTAGACATGAATCAAACTTAATCACGATTGACATTAAAGAAATATTGTACATCTCTGAAATCTCTAAAAAGATCTTTAAGAAATGATTCCTCTCTCTCTCTCTCTCTCTCTCTCTCTTTTTAAAAGATTTCTTACAATCAGACCTCTAAAAGATCCCTTAAATCTCTGAAAGAAACTCTGAAATATCTCTTCGATCTTTTTTCCAAATCGAGAGTGAAAACCAATTAATCCAATTCAAGAAAAAAAAAAAGAAATACATACACATACGCGCACACAAACGAAGGCCTTAATCAGACAGATTCTTTAGCAATTGTACGTGAGAAGGATTGAAAATGAATCTTTTACACTTGGGAATACAAATTTTTATGGATAATAAGGTTAAACATATGCGAAGGTAAAAATTGTTTTTGCTTTTCAGACTCTCCATCATTTATCTCTCTCTCTCTCTCTCTCTCTCTCTCTCTCTCTCTCTCTCTCTCTCTCTCTCTCTCTCTCTCTCTCTCTCTCTCTCTCTCTCTCTGTCTCTTATTCTCTTACTCTTTTTGATCGAAAGCTCGAGTAACTTAAAAGAGAGTGTGTAAGAGCGAGAGATAGAGATAGAGATAGAGATACAGATAGAGAGAGAAAGAGAGAGAGAGAGAGAGAGAGAGTAAGAGTGAGAGAAGCTGAGGCTATCTTCGTAATGGATCGCACTATAATGAAGTACGGTACGACGCGCTCTCTTATTAATTAACGTTAAAAGGGAAACTTTTGTAATTGCGCTTCCGAGACGAAGCGACGTACCCTGACCTCTTCGTCGTCGTCGTCGTGGTGTTACATTGACGTTAAGAAGACCCTGAAATATCGAAGCTTTCTCTTCGGAACTACTATACCTCACTTTCCTGTAATTAAAATGTCTCTTTTACCCATATAGATATACATATACATATGCGTGTGTATGTGTGTATGTATGTGTGTATATATATGTATATATAAATGTATGTATGTAAAAATACTATGAGATACATAGATACATATAAGATTCATATATCCGTTGTTATAAATTTACGCATATCTATAACCGAGCAATGTCATGTCGATCGATAAAGTCAAGCAATGTAAGGTCGTTCTAAGAATCTCTTTTTCTTTTTATTTTACATATCCCGAAGGAAAAATTTATCGTATATAAATATAGCCATTCCGTATACTAATGAATCGTATTTATCTCATATTTGAATGAATCATTTTTATTGATAAAAAAGAATTGATAAATAAGAATTGAGAAAAAGAATTGAGAAATTGATAAAAAAGGAAATTAGGAATTTAAAAAGATAAAAGAACCAAATTTGTTTGTTTTGTATTTTGGGATAAGATTGTAGATTAATTATTAATATTTTATATATTTATATGTGTGTGTATGCGTGTGTTTTGAAAATCGTGATTTAGTAAGTATTAGAAAATATATCATTCAAGTTCTAAAATATAATACCTATATGTATATACTTTTCTATTTTTTACTCGAACGATCGATCAGCTGATTTTTGTTTACAAAATTTATATTTTGAAATTAAAACATTTTAAATGTCAATCTTCACTCCATTGAATATTACTTATTCATTAATATAAATAGATGAAAATTAGAACATATATGTATATATATATATATATATATATATATATATTGCTTTTTGAACATGAATTTTGTATCTTGAAAGATATTACTACTGTCAAGAAAAGAATTTTGTGTTAAATGCTTTGTTAAAGGGAAGAACTGGCTTGGTATAAAACCGGTATGCTTTGGTACCCGAAAGAAATCTCTTTTGGTTGACCTACTTTCGAATATCACAATATGTTCAAAGAGAGGAATGCGAATAATCTCTGAGAAAAGATAAATTATTGAAAAAGAGACTTTAATCTAATACTAATTAGATTCATTCGAAATCTTGAAATTTCTTTTCAATCTGTTGTATGTCCGATATTTATAAAACGAAATTATTTTTATCATTATAGAAATTATATCTATAAATAATTATATATATATATAATATAGAATTGTATAATATAGAATAATTAATAGATATATTATACAATACATAAAATAATGTTGAAGAAAGAAAAGATAAACAATAATTTTAATTTCCTATAACAAGTTTTCTCGACTTAACAACTTTCTCGACAAACGATTGATATAATTGGAAATAAATCGTTTCTTAGAAATTTCTTAGGAAAAAATCTTTCATTTGTTATCTTAATCAAACATATTAATCAAACATGATAATTAGTCGGCTTAGATATCATGAGAAACGATCATGACCTATCGTTCGAATATTAATCAGAAACATCGATCGAATTTCACGAATGTCGACGTTGACCTGAGAATTCTGTGTCGGTTCATGACAGCCGATACAGAGAAATGCAATTTGGTGAACACGCGACCCCATAAGGCGAATCCTGTGACACGGAAAATTGACACGATTATCGATAACCCTCTGCACATGGAAAAGAGGAGATATATATATATATATCTGTCTATATATATATATATATATACACACACACACACACACAAAAGCCGCAGGCATTCAATACCCAGAACGAATATGCATACATTCCATATATGTATACTCCGATTGAACGAACATAAATATACAATTATGTACACATATACGTAAATATATACATACATATTACTTCATTTAAAGTAACCAAAATGTCATTCAGTAAACGCATCTTCTCGATCTATCAATTTTTTAAATAAAAGAAAAAAAAAGAAAATACATCAAAATTGATATTTCGATTGGATATATACATGCATACATAGATATTACTTTAGGAACGTAACCAAAATATCATTCAGTGAATGAACGTTTTTGGCTTTATGAATTTTTTAATAAAAAAGAAAAATAAATAAATAAAAATTAGTTCTTTTTTTTTTTAGTCCTTTCAAATATATTTTAATATATATTTTGAAAGTTTTTGTTTCAATCAATTTTTATAAGATTATATCTATTTTTTATTCCTTTGTATATCTATTTTATATACTTAGTTAGTTTATACATATATATTCTTTTTCTTCTTTTTTTTATATAAAGCCACTAATAGATAGGATATGTATTAGTATGTACTATCAAAGATGGTTACTAACTGCAGTATCGACGAAACAACGAAGCCCTATTTAGTAAAATATAACATTCTAATTCACATAGTTTCGAACTTGATACTAGTGCAATCATTCTTATCCTTGATTCTAATCATTAACGTATCTATTACTTTATAACGAATTTTCTTTTTCATTTTATTTTTCTTACATTTATATATGTAAATCTAAAGAAAAATTGTATTCAGTTGTTAAGAAAATACAAAATTTCGATTATTTTTATTCTTAATTGTTTATAATCTCTTTTTTTCATATTTATATATCATGTCTCTCTCTCTCTCTCTCTCTCTTTTTCTCTTCTATATTTATTTAATAAAAAATAATCAAGAAAATATATATATATTAAATCAATCAAAAAAATTCTGGGTAATTTTATGCGTCTGATTTTATTAAAAAAGAAAGACAATAAATTTAAAGTAGAATAAAAAAAAATTTATTCGACAATATTGATATATGTCGAATGATGGAGAACATACACTTTGCAATATTTTTCTGTTTATCTTCGATCGTTCTAGGTACATCTAAGCGACTTAACGAAATATCCGACGACTAGCTACGAAGAACACGCACGTTGTTCAAGTATATGCGTTTCGTGAGAGAATTTCATTATGTCTACAGCCCCTGAATAAAAGCAAACCTTGCAACAACGCCGATAAACGTGTTGCCGTTTTATCGGGGCTATGAAAACCGGAACTTATAACTCGCATACGAAAATCTTATTCTTCTTAAAAAAAAAAAAAAAAAAAAAAAAAAAAAGAAAAAACAGAATAAATATTACAATCAAACCAATATATGAATAAATATCAATTAATTAATTAACAAATTTATCAAAAAGAGAAAGAAAAAAAAAATTCATCGTTCATTCCGATCGATTCGATAATCTCAAATTTTCGCGGTTTACTTCGAGACCAACAACGTTAGTCGTTGAAGAACAAAAATAATTGAAATTATCGATCGATATTAATGATCGATATTACATTGAATCGATGAAGAAAATTTATATCAAACGATACGATATCTTTATACACACACACAAATCTATTGAAAAAAATATGATATTTTTTGTATTAGTATCACATAATTATTGTTTTTATTGAAATATCGAACGATAGTACACGCATAACCTATCGAGTAACACGAAACATACTTCGCATATCGAACGATTTTATTCTTCGAACAAACAGATTCGTTCGTTTTTTCTTAGAAATTAGAAAAAAAGAATTAGAAATAAAAAATCGCTAAATAACTCACCATTCACATATCTCCTCTCTCGATCGGTTTTTTCTTTTCACGAATATCGATCACCATAATAGCGATAAGAAAATGTCTCACTATAATGTTCCATCGAAATATTTTCTCACACTGTTACAAAATAATTCACGTAGGAGTTCGACCTTGGTATCTTCGAAGAAGAAGAATATGTAAAAAAATAAATAATTAATTGATCAATTAAATAAATAAATAAAATAAATAAATAAATAAGCATCACACGCGTACAGTCATACACATACACACATAGACACACACATACACGCGCGCGCGCGTTTCGATTTATTTCGGGGATAACGGCTTAACGCCGCTCCACCAACGGCGATTTGCACGTCACAGGTGCATCGCGACGTCTGACGTTCCCGCCTCCATTGGCGTCGACTCTACGTCACCTTGACAACCGCGAATAACAAATCAGAAAACGCTTGCACTTTAGCGCCCTCTTTAACGTCACATTTTACCGCGAATTTTCATTTCATTCTCGAAATTCAATCGTTTTTGTTTCCTTATCTTTCTATTTTTTCATTCTTCGATCATCATTCTTTTATTAATCACTCGCTTGGTTTTTGTTTCCTTTTTTTTTTTCATTGTGCAATCGAATTAAAAAAGTGAAGAAAGATCGATTCTTATTTCGCGCGGTTTTTTTTCAACTTCGTAATTCATTTTTTTTTTTTTTTTATCGCTACCTGCACGTGCATAATCATATTATTTTTCGTTGGAATCAGTTTAAGAATTCTATCAATTTTTTTCTTTTTATATATACATATTTTTTAATTTAAATAATATTGTTTATAAGTTAATAAAATATGCATACTCTTGATAAACTCTTGATGGTAAAACAGTTTTGATATTAAAGTTCATCGTTATCATCGTAGAGGCGTTCAAGATCATGGTGACTAGCAAACATTGAAACTCATGATTCAGTGTGCGCAGATCACTTCTGTGGTCTGATTAACCATAGAATTTGTAAGGAATATCAAGATCGTAAGATCTTTTTTCTTGAGATTAAAAAAAGAATTAGTTAAGACAAGATGCCAGAAAGTACGAAAGTCGAGGCTAAGCCATCTAAGGATCTTAAAAATGAGAAGGAGGATGAAAAGAGTGAATTAGTGAGTAAATGATATTAACGGAAAAGTAGTTTTCTATAACTATAGTTAATTGATGGCGATGTGATAAATTATATTTTTTTTCCTAGACCGAAGAGGATAAGCTCTTACAAGAGGAATTAACTTATTTGGTAGAAGTATTACAAGACCCCAGTCAAAAATTACATCAATTTGCGTTGGAATTATTAAGAACACAGATACGTGCATCTACAACGTCTATGACAAGCGTACCAAAGCCTCTTAAATTTATGAGACCTCATTACGATACCATGAAGAAAATTTACGATAAAATGGCTAATCCCAAATTAAAAGAATTATGTTCAGATATTATTTCCGTTTTGGCTATGACCATGGGAGAAGGAAGAGAATGTTTAAAATACAGACTTACGGGATCAGCTTTGTCTATAGGAGAATGGGGACACGAATATGTTAGACACTTGTCAGGCGAATTAGCCGGCGAATGGGATGAAATTGCTGGAGCTGATGCGGAAACTATGAATGAAAAATTAATTGCTTTGGTACATGAAATTGTACCTTATAATATGGCTCACAATGCGGAAACTGAAGCTTGCGATTTGCTAATGGAAATTGAAAGGCTGGATTTATTGGAGCAATATGTAGATGAAAGTGCATATCAAAGAGTTTGTCTTTACCTTACTAGTTGTATACCTTATGTCGCAGATCCTGAAAATAGTACTCTACTTCAAACAGCTGCAAAATTGTATAGAAAATTTGGCCAATATCCTCAAGCAGTTAGGCTTGCAATGCAGCTTAATAATTTACCACTTGTTGAAGACATTTTCACCAAATGTACAGATCTGTAAGTAGAAAAAAATATATTAAGCAGTGGCAAATATAAACTATCTCTTTCATATCGTATCTTACGTATCTTTTCAGATCTGTCCAAAGACAATTAGCTTTCATGTTGGGCCGCCAACAGATTTTCTTAGATCTTAATGAATCCACCGTAGAATACGACGACTTAGTAGAAATAATGTCCAATTCGCAATTGAATAATCACTTCCTTAACTTGGCACGTGAACTAGATATAACAGAACCCAAGACACCGGAGGACGTATACAAATCACATTTGGAAAATTGTCGGCCGCCATTTGGAGGTGGACAAGTAGATTCTGCAAGACAAAATCTAGCTGCAAGCTTTGTCAATGGTTTTGTAAATGCTGCATTTGGACAAGACAAATTATTAATCGAAGATGGAAATAAGTGGTTATACAAAAATAAAGAACATGGAATGCTCAGCGCGACTGCGTCTCTGGGTTTGATTTTATTATGGGATGTTGATGGCGGATTAACGCCGATCGACAAATACCTTTACTCTTCGGAAGATTATATTAAATCTGGAGCACTTTTGGCCTGTGGTATCGTAAATTGTGGTGTAAGAAACGAATGTGATCCTGCTTTGGCTCTTCTTTCTGATTACGTTTTACACAGCAGTAACACGATGAGAATCGGTGCGATTGTAGGTCTTGGATTAGCTTATGCTGGTTCTAACAGGGAAACAGTATTATGTTTGCTTACACCTGTTCTTAGCGATCCAAAATCGAGTTGGGAAGTCATAGGCGTAGCTGGCCTTGCTTTAGGAATGGTTGCAGTTGGATCTTGTAACGCTTACGTTACAACTACGATAATGCATACGTTAATGGAAAAATCAGAGAGTGATCTTAAAGATACTTATGCACGTTTCTTACCTCTAGGATTAGGATTATGTTTCTTAGGGAAACAAGAAGCTGCGGAAACAATAATTGCAGCATTAGAGGTTGTACCGGAACCATTTAGATCGATGTCTACAACACTCGTTGAAGTATGTGCGTACGCAGGAACAGGAAATGTCCTAAAAATACAACATCTCCTACATATATGTTCCGAACATTATGAGCCAGCGAATGAGAAAGAAGATAAAAATGATCGCAAAGATAAGGATAAAAAGGAAGAAAAAAAAGAAGAAAAAGAAAAAGATCTTAGCTCCCGACAAGCAATTGCTGTTCTTGGAATCGCATTGATTGCAATGGGAGAAGAAATAGGAGCAGAAATGGCATATAGAACATTCGGCCACTTATTGAGATATTGTGAGCCGGTCATTCGAAGATCTGTACCACTTGCTTTAGGGCTTATATCTGTTTCTAATCCAAAATTAAATATATTAGATACGTTATCTAAATTTTCACACGACAGCGATCCAGAAGTAGCACACAATGCAATATTCGCAATGGGATTAGTTGGAGCTGGGACAAATAATGCAAGATTAGCAGCTATGTTAAGACAATTAGCATTATTCCATTCGAAAGATCCAAATAATTTATTTATGGTCCGTATATCGCAAGGTTTAACGCATCTTGGAAAGGGAACTTTAACATTATCTCCATATCATAGCGATAGACAATTATTAAGTCCTGTTGCATTAGCAGGTCTCCTTGCTACGTTGATTGGTTTCCTTGATGTCAAAAACAGTGAGTTTTTCCATTGCTTATAGCAATATAGCATCAATTAAAATTAATATATTTTTTTTATTTTAATTACTTGTATATATTCATTGCAGTTATTCTTGGGAGATCGCATTATCTCTTATATACATTGGCAGCTGCAATGCAACCAAGGATGCTTGTTACATTTGATGAAGTTTTAAATCCTTTAGCTGTACCAGTACGAGTAGGACTCGCGGTTGATGTCGTAGGTCAAGCAGGTAAACCTAAAACAATAACCGGTTTTCAAACACATACGACTCCCGTACTATTAGCATATGGCGAAAGAGCTGAACTTGCTACTGAAGAATATATACCATTAACTCCTATTATGGAAGGATTTGTTATATTAAGAAAAAATCCAGATTTTGTACCCTAGATTTATTATTATATATTTAATCCTCCGAATGTACCTCTTATTGTATTTTTTTCTAAAACAAAATATTATAAGGAATAAAAGCAATGAAAATGTTATGTCATTTATGAATCCTTAAAATGTAAAAGCTGTAAAATTAAAAGATATAATTTAGATTATATAAGAGATAGATCAGAGCGTTAGTTAAGATATATGGTGTCAGATGGCGCAACAGTTCTCAAAACAATAAAAGCTAATGATACATAACCTACAAATCGTTGCTTCTAGAAATTATTACCATTTTACCGATTATTCTAATAGTGCGTTATGTATTAATACTTTCTTTACGTCATTAAAATATTAACAATTATAATAGAAATAATTTTATTGATATATTTTTTATCGGACATGAGATATTATTAATAAAGTAAGAAAAATTCTGACGTGCGATAGTCTATCCGTTAACGTAATTATCCGCTACCACAGATTTATAAATATTTTGATTGTTTGATTACTAATAATTACATGTGAATAACATTCCTATTATTGTTATTTTATTTCCAACAATATGAGTAATAAAAAAGAAAAGGAAAAAGAGAAGCTAATAGTTGCTAAAACAGCTGTGGATTTGCAAAGATTAAAATTAATGAAGTTGATGAAAAATCCAGTAAGTTTATAATTATATATAATAATATACATTTTTATGATTTCTAATAATTTATTTTTTTATTGGTAAGGATAAACCTATTGTATTACCAGAACGACCTAAACCTAAAAATACACCAACAGTACCAGAATTTGTTCGAAATGTAATGGGTAGTAGTGCTGGTGCCGGCAGCGGAGAATTTCATGTATACAGACATTTGCGTCGTAAAGAATATGCGAGACAAAAGTTTATCCAAGAGAAAGGTCATAAGGTAAATATTTCATTAATTATTATTAATTAGATTTATTCATAATATTTATTCAGGATTTACTTTTTTTATCCTTTAAAAATTTTAATAATTTTTAATGTAAATTGTAGGAACTTTTGGACGCTCAATATCATGAGAAATTAGAGCAAAATAAAAAACTGGCGGAGGAAGCAACTGCAAAAAAACGAGCCAAGAGATTAAAAAGGAAACAAAAGATGAAAGGGAAGAAAAAAATGAAAAGTACAAATGTTGAAAACAACAATAAAGAAAATAGCGATACTCTACACAGCGAGACAGAGGATAGTGATTCGGCAGAAGAAACTAATGAAACTGAAGCACAGTCTGATGTTAGTTGCGATAAAGAGACTATAAAAAACACAACTCATACAGAGACAGAACAATTAAAACAAGTGAAAAATAATAAAGATGAGTCTGATATTATATGTAAGGATACTATAAATGATACAACTTCTACAGAAGTAAAACAAGATCAAAAAAATAATACAACTAATGTATCAAATGAATCCATGAAAAAAGAGACAAAGGAAGATAAATAAGATAAAAATATATATTATGTATTCAAATTATATAATATATATGAAACAAAGTAAAGCATAATAAGAAAGAAAAAGCATGCTCAAAATGTAGAATCTACATGAACTTCTTATTTCCAAGAAATTATTACTGAACGCCATTTTTCTCTTTTATATATAATAATACAAATAAATAATGCATTTTGTAGTGGTTTAGTTTGATTATAAATTAAATTACAGAACGAATGATCGTTTAATGGTATATTAATTATTAAATATAAATGCATCAATTCTTTCTATACTTTATAATCACATTATACTTAAACTATCTAAATTATCATAATGACTTGTTCTATCAAATAAATTTGCTAAGATATTAGCAATTCGTTGCTCTTGCGATGATTTGGCAGTTTTAACACATTTTTCTAAATGTGCTTTAGCTTCTATTAAATTTCCAACTTTTTCTGGCAATATGTTTTCCTAAAATTATAAATAAAAATATTGTATATTGTATATTGTATATACTCTGTATTATAACATGTCTATAAATTATTATCACGTGTAAAATAAATATGTTACAATTTTTTTTATATACAATTACGATTGGTACAATTAATTTCTATACCTAGAAAAATATTAATTCTTACATTACCTGAAACTTTTTAATATAATTAGAAATATTTTCAATATGATCACCAATCTCTACCCAAACATTTTGTAATTCCGATACTTTCGTATGAGCTGCTAAATGACTGAGTGTAAGGCACAACTATAAGAATAGAAATAATTTATTTATGATAACATTGTTCGTATTAAATAAAAATAAAATATGCTATCACGATCACCTGTTGGACAAGCGTATCACGATGAGAATATTCGACGTAACTTGGCACATGTTGACAATTTTCGAAAGCTAAAACTATACTTTTCCATAAAGTTGGAGTGTATTTACCATACGATTTACACGAATATAATGCCCATGCTGCATTTGTGCGAACCTTAAAATTAGGACTATGACATATTAAATTGCACAATGCTGGAAAGACTTGTTCCTGTAGAAATAAATGTTGATATAAAAAATTATATATCAGCATGATTGATGTAGTTTATTATTAATATTAAATTTATTATATACGTACTTGCCAAGATGATGGCAAAACATCATCCGGATTATGGGACAAAACTAATCCTAATGCTCTACAAGCATTCCATCTTACCTAAAAAATCATCCTTATATTGTATTTAAAATTCATGAAAGATCTTTTGAAATTTTCTTTCTAAAGAATTGTATACTTTATAAAAAGGAAGCTTTTTATATATTTACTTTCATATCATTTCCTAATACAGCACAATTAATTAAAGCATCCAATCCTGAAGACGTATCTTTCAATATTTCTCTATCTGGACATAAATACAATATACTTCCCAAAGCTCTAACAGCATTACACTTTACTTTATCATTATCTTTAGCAGCTCTAACACTTGTTTGATACAGTTTTGGTAATAAAATGTCGAACGGAATAGGCTCCATATCTTCATTACATCTTTAAAAAAAAAGTCATTAAATTATAAAACATCTTAATAATAATAATAATTAAGGTGAGGAGACTCACGTTCGCCTAGAAAGACAATCACATAAATTTGCTAATGCCCATGTTGCTTTTATGCGTACCCCAAGATTTTGATCATCTAAACCAAAGCAAACTATATCTGCTAAATCCATTAAAAAACCTGTGTCTTCTTCTAATGGAGGAAGTGTTATTAACATTCCTAATGCTCTTAAACCTGCTGCTCTTACAGCACTTTCATCATCGTGAATACTACCTATTAATATCGTTTTAAGTAACACATTTTGTTGACGCTAAAAAAGTATTATAACATATAAGTATTAAATAAAAGTTTAGATAAAATTTTTAAATAAGTAGATATCGTATACCGTTAACTGAGTGAACATATTTGAACCAATGGTGCCTAAACAATCACAAGCAGCTTCTCTTAATATAGTTTGTTCGTGTTGAGCGAGTAACGTCATAGGTTCGAATACAATATTCCAAAATAATAAAGAATTATGACTTGAATCGGTATTTGCTAGACAACCTGCTATTATTTCAAGTGCTCTACAAGAATGTAATATAATTTGTGTTTCAGAATCTGCTAATACAGAAATTAAAGTAGTGGTAACTCTCTCCAAATAAGGAAATACAAGATCTCTAGTGTTAAATGCTAATGAGCCAATTAGTTTTAAAGATTGAAGTTGGACTGGAGTACTTGTACACTAAAATCATATAGATAATTATTTATCTAATACAACACAGAACAATATTAATTTTTTATATAATATTTTGTTTGTTATAATACCTTGTTTGATACATTGTTCAAGCATACTTGAAGTAAAGAGCTGATGCCTTTGTCTTTAGAAAGATTATCTTGATTATCACTTTCAATTTTACTATCATTCAAATCTTCAATATCTATTTCTTCTTCTTGAGTTGTTATGTCATTGATCGAACTTGTATTTGCTTCTGGTGAGTCAGAGTTAACGTTCGATTGTTTCGCGAGAATCTCGAATATTTCTGGAGTAATAGGATCGTTCCAAACTAATCCTTCGAAAACTAAGAACGTCGCAACCTTTACAGTAGGATCTACAATTGAGTGTTAATTAATAATTAAATATATATAAATTTAAATATAAAGATATATATATATATTTAATACACATACCTTTGTGTTGTATATGTGATCTACAATTTCTAATTAATTTTGTTGCAAGTCCAGGTTTTAATTTAGCATATGGTGTACCTTGAATAAGTGCTGCTATGCATTTTAATAAATGAGTCAAAACAGCTGCATTCTTTTCAGTATTTAAAACTAAGGATAATGTAAAATGCAATTCTTTTACCATTAGATAAACTGTACCAAAGAAAGTTATAAACGATGTTGGCTGAACATCTTCAGCATGTATTAAAAAAGGTCTAGCACCAATTAATAATTCAGTAAGTGCACTTAAGACATTTTGTCGCACTTTTGTATTAGGTTCTTTTAAAATACTCCTAGCTAATACTCTAGCATCGTTTCGCGAACCAGTCGCAACTATTTGAGGCCAATAACCAAAAATTTCTCGAGCTTGAGTATTTTCTATGAGCGCTTGCAATAAATGTACAGCTTCGAGTCTAACTTTAGAATCCGCCAGAACAGAATCATTTGTTTCAGTATCTGATATTTCAGATTCGCTAGAGTATTTATAAATCCTTTTATTTTCTGGACTAATAATACGTTTATCTTCTGACATAGATTTTTTAGACATTTGCTTCTTGGATTTTGATTTGGGTACTTTCTGATTCTTGCATTTTGGTACAACATGTGGTCGTTCTGGAAGATTCATTGCTGCTGGACGGAGAAGTTGTGGTTGTATAGGTAAATAATCTTTAATTCCATAAAATAAGAAAGCCTGTACTACTCCTAAGATTTCACCTATGAGATCTGATGAAACTGGTATCAATTTATCTATTATTGCGGTACGTAAAATTCTTAAACATAAACATAGAATCTGAAAATACAAATTCAATATAAAAATCTGTATCTTTAAAAGGGTACTTCTAACATTTGTTACAATATCAATTACTTTACTATAACATTGTATATTATGATTTGAACATGGTAACAATGACACTGCATTCAAAACAACGTCCTTAATTATACATATGTATTCTTGTGATATATATGTATTACTTTTCTTATTTATCAAAATTCCTTCTAAGCAACATATTGCTTGTAAATTTAAATCTGTCCATTCTTCATTTTGAGGTATTAAGTACTTATTCAATAAACCTTTATCTCCAAGTAAAGATTGAAGATACTAAAGAAAAAGAGACATAAAAAAATATTACTAAAATATACTTACAAAGAAACAAATCATTTTTACAACAGTTCAAGAATACTAACTTGATTAATATTATCAAAATTGCCGGTAACTAAGACACTTTTTAAAGCAAGAAGAATAGAAATCCAAGCGAAGGGTTGAGAAAATTTTAACGCATCTAAAATCCATCGTGTACAAGCAGCAAATGTTCTTCCTTGGAATACAAGATCGTTTTGTATTACATTAGCTAGGAATAGACAAGTATTTTTAACTAGAAGTGTTTCGGTAGGTGGTACAATAGCACAGAGTTGATTTATCAATAATAACACAGCCTATAAATAACAATGATAATAAATATAATCAACATAGAGTATTAGTTACATAATACGATAAATTTATATTCGATTAACTTACATCATTATTAGTTATACTAATGTGTCTGTAATCAATATCATTAAGATCATTGAGACATGAATTTATCAATCTTTTATCACTTAGTTTCGTATGTGTCAGTGATAATATTCTTTCAATCAAATTTACGAATTTGATATTCGAGCTTTCGATAGAACTACTCACGTGCATTGAAGCCATGTCTGCATGGCTATAATTTTAATTATTTACACAGCCATTTTTATAGGTTATATATCTTATGTACATTATTACAAATTTTTAACAGTAACGAACATAAAACTGCGCGTGATTACTATGACTGGCGCTGTTCTTCGAACGTCATTCCACGGATCTTCTCTCTTCATTGTATTCTGTGATCCACCTATGCAACTGCTGTAAACGTGCGTGTTATCTCCATTCATTTCTTTTTACTAAAAGCTAAGATTGTTTTCAACATTTCTTTTACTACAAGCTCGATACGTTTTAAAGCCTTATTTTTTATGAATAAATTAGAGGTTAAGAAATAACCTTCCAAAGCTAGGAGCAAAGGTTTATCGCACGATTTAAAATCGATAGATTCACAAACGATAATCTGCATAGTCGCCATCTGTTGGCAATAAAGGATACTATATAAAAAATATTGGATATTCTAGGAGAAGAAGCATCTCCCTTTCTGATACAATTGGATGCTCAAGCATATTAATCGCAAGAACTGACAAAATGAAGATGGCGGACGGACCTACAATCTTGAGAAGAAATAGACCCGGAACTAAAGCTAAGGTCGATATTATTATCAATTATTTTTAACATTATGTCGTCTATATTCGATACAAATACAACTTTGTCATTTGTTTGCTCAGGACGAATAAACATTATTGATATACCGGCATCTCCTTTCTTAAGCATATTTCAAGGAATATTTATAAACAAATAATAAAAATAATAAATATTTTATGAGATTAATCTAATGATGAATGACATTCTTTTCAGATAAGATTTTAGAACTTTTTGTCCTTCTTATTGAGTTATTAACAATTATAATAAATTATACGTTAATCAATGTTTGTTATTAAAGTTTTGAGAATATTTTTATTATTAATCATTGATCCTTAATTTTTCTTAAAAAAAATTATGATTTTATTGTATTATCAACAAATATTACAGGATTTTAGCATGTGGCCGGATGAAGTATTTGAAGAAATGGATAGTACATTAGCCGTACAACAATATATACAACAGACAATCAGGAGAGAACCATCAAATATAGAATTGATACTTAACATGCCAGATGCTCAAGATGAAGGAGTTTGGAAATACGAACATTTGAGACAATTTTGTATGGAACTTAATGGACTAGCAGTTAGATTGCAAGAAGAATGTCATCCTGAAACATGTAATCAAATGACAGCTACAGAACAGTGGATATTTTTATGCGCTGCACATAAGACTCCTAAAGAATGTCCTGCTATTGATTATACCAGACATACACTGGATGGAGCAGCTTGTTTATTGAACAGTAATAAATATTTTCCAAGCAGGTATATAATTTATTATTGTATTTACAAGTATTAAAGTATCAATTTTGTTTACAATATATTTGATTGTAATTATTATATTATTTCAGAGTGAGCATCAAAGAATCTTCAGTAGCAAAGCTTGGATCTGTATGTCGTAGAGTATATAGAATATTTTCTCATGCGTATTTCCATCACAGAACGATATTTGACGAATTTGAAAATAAAACATTTCTTTGTCGAAGGTTTACAGCATTTGTAACTAAATATAATTTGATGTCAAAAGATAATTTGATAGTACCTATAATGGAAGAAGATGGTGCAACTGAAAGTGATGCATAAGATTTTTACAATATAATAGTATTATAAAAAAAACAAATCATCAGATTTAGAGAGATCTGATGGAAATCTGGTTTCATTATCAGAATACATTTTCCAAAATATTTGTAAATGTGAATGTATTCTGATAAAGATCGATAAAGCTCTGCTCTTAGAAAATATTTTATACCTATGAGTATATATAGCATCAAACGAGAGTGAATAGAAAATGATATTGATGACTTTTTGAGGAACAAAGAAATAAAAATATGCAAGAAATTTTTTCATGCTTCATAATTAGCTATAATACAATAAGTTGATGTTTACTTATGTAAGACTTATAAATCTTTGATAATATATTAAGAGCTCAATGACATATTTCATTTGGTATGAATGGTGTACTGATTGCAATTCCGAAACTTAAAAAAAAAACATGTTTTGAAATATTTCTATAATGTTTTATAGACATAACAATGAAAAAGAGTGAATTTAATATTTCTTATACATGTTTATAATTAATAATGTATCTGTATCAAAATCAGTACTCTCAGCTCTAAGATAAAAGCAAAAAAGTTAAAGAATGTTTCTTTTTGGTAGCATTTATATGTATATCTGTAATTAATTACAATATGTTATAATATAATTATAATAAATGCAATAATGTGAGAACTCAAGAATCTTGCTACTGAAAATATAGTTCCAATGGAGATCAATTTTAGAAAAATAAAAAATGATTCACAGTCAATAATAGTAGATCCTTACTTTAAATTTTACGTTCGCAAAATACATTGTTCCTCTAATTTTTGATTGTTATAATATTGACGCTGAAAATTTATGTATTCTTTTGATAATCTTATACGAATTTTACTCTCTTAATACTAATATAATTTTATTTTTCTTAAACGATAATCTATTCAACAGTAATAATGCAAAAGACTATCCTAATTCAGAACCCATGCAAAAAAAATTTGGATAATTGACGAGTTATTCATAATTCTATCCAGATTTTATGTAAAATACTATCTTAAAAGAACTGGAACTAATTCTTCAAAAAAACGAAGATGGAAAATCAATCGGAATTGTATTATAACAATTATTATTTGTATATATATAGTTTTCGTATGTTATTACGATAATATGTAATATGCTTCACTTATGCATATCACGTTTATATATATATTTCTTCTTTTCAATTGTTTAAACATATTTACATTTTAATATAAATATAAATAATAATTATAAATAATAATTTGTATTGTTTTTTAAAAGAAAAGAAGATATTTATGTTCAATAGATAAAACAAATAATAAGTCTATTCAATGATCTTACTAGATAGGTACAAACTTATATGTATTTTTTGTGATAACATTTTAATGTTATTAAAAAATATTTCTAGTTTATTGTATTATAATACGAAGCAATATATCTAACAGGAAATTATTCCATATCACTGCCAATTTTCCCATCAATTTAATAATTAACCAAGCAAATGAAAACTCTGTTATTAATCTTGTTAATACAATCTTCATTGCACCATTTGTACCTCTACTGTTATGTTGTACATTATTTCTTATTATTATTTAGTTATAAAAAAATAAATCTATCAGTATATAATTTCCACACTGTAAATGTAATAAGTTACATGAATCAAAGCATATTTATACTTTGTTACAGAGTAATGCAAGCAGATAATTTTTGATATTATATATGTATATTCTGTAAGTAGAAAAAAAAAAGAAATTCGAGAATGATGCTTAAATAATGGAGGATAGTAGAAACGTAGAGATATAAAAATAGAATATTTCATGTGACCAATCTCTATGTATTAATATAAAATAAACTTTGTACCTTGAAACAATCAATGCATTTTTATTTATATCATATTTATTGATTATTTTTGATCATTTTTATTCACTTTTTTATTTTTCTTTGAAGGTGTTAACGTTAGTTGATTCTTTTTTAGTCTTTTTCGTCCAGTTATTAATTCCATAGCAGCAAATTTCTCTGCATCAATATTAGTTATACCTTTACTATTACTATTACTGCTGCTACTACTACTATTACTATTACTATTACTATTACTATTACTATTACTATTGCTATTACTATTAGTTTTATTTAATTTCATTTGACTGGTATCGTTTTGAAAATTGAATTGTCCGGGGTCATCTGGAGCTTGATAACTTTAACAAACATATTTTATGTAAATATCTAAGGAAAACATGATTTCGAATCTATCATAATATCTTACCCAGATACTGTAATGTCTTTCGCCTCTTTTGATAATAAAATATGAATTTCTGGTACACGGCGAATTTCTTCTTTTACATCTTTACTCGCATTTTCTGAATTTTTTGATCTAAAACGAATTTATCATATATTTACAAAAAGGAGGTTATAGGATCAAATCTGAGTATAACTTACTTACACAATATAACGTAATCTTGTAACTTGATGTAATCCTTTATATATAGTTTTAAAAAGTTCACTACAGGAAATTACTTTACCGACAGCTTCTCCAACACCAGTCCAAACAATACAATCGTGATTCGAAAATTCCTTTATTGCGTATCCCAAGACATTTCTAATTTTTGTACCACCTTTAACCTATAAAACTGACGTGAATAAACAATATTCGATTGACTTAATCGTACTATTGTGCGATCAAAAAAATGATAGCAAGCAAAAAAACTTACGCGCATTAAAAGAAATTCTTTTGACAAATCTTCGAATGGAATACCTGGAACTTCAGATTCGTTTTTATCTCTTTCCAATGTCATCATTGTTAAATTCTTTCGTTTCACTCTCCCAATCTGTAAACAATATGACTGAATGGAATTACAGGGAAAAAACTGTTCTTTTAGAAATATTTTTCTATTTCTACGATATATCGATTTCGCTCGTACATCATAATTTGTATTCGTAGTAGGAACTGTACTACGTGAGTCGTGTTGATAACTGAATTCTAATCAAAATTATTTCACGAAACAAATTTTCTAATTTTCTTATAATTCTTTTTTATTTAATATTGGAATAATGTTGAGAATTATTGATTGACAAATATTCGAAGTATTTGGGACAAGAGGTTAGCGTCTTGAAATACGTGCCTTAACCTTTATGTCCCACTCTCCTTCTATCTTTCTCCCTTTATCTCTCTTTCTGTCACTGGGTCATAGGTCCATAGTATTGTTCGTTCGACGTGCCAATACCGAAGAGCCATTTATGGAACTCGGAACGGTTTTATATGAACGAAAGTATTCCGAAAACATTTTTCATTTTGAAATAATTAAACAGATACGATCAAATGTTGAAAATAAATTATTTAGAGTATCTGCAAAAATTGACTTTTATCGATCTCGAAAGATCGAGAATTTTTCGATTACAATCAATCTTACTTGAATGAATTAATTTGAAACAATTAATATAAATTATATTAATTAATAGAAAAATTATTTATATACGTATATTATATATATAAAGTATATGAAATAACAAAGTAATATAAATAATAAAATACAATAATTATTTCTAACGATAAAAATTTCTAACGATAACGACGTATGCTAGAATCTAATTATCGATTTTGATCGATATTTCGAGAGATCGAAAATTACATAGATCGATGTCGTTTTAAATTTGAATTAATTAACAAAGTAAATGATAGACGAATATATTTAACATATAAAGTAATATATATCTTTAGTAAAAAATATTGATCAACGATATAATAATATATAAAATCAATTAATAAATTATACGTATATAATAGTATTATTAGTATAACATTTATATGTACACGTATAACATAGTATAACAATATATAAAATGCAATATAAAAATGTAAATAAAATTTTAACTAACAAATATATAATAAGATTTAATTATTCGACCTTTAAAGCGGAAAATGAAGAAACCATTTAAACGATAAAAAAAGAAATAGAGAAAGAGAGAGAGAGACAGAGAGAGGGAGTGAAGAGATGATGGTGGAAGTCTTTCCTATCAATATTTTCCAATCAGCATTCTATCGCACGGTACGATTTCGATGGCGGTTACGTAGAAGGGAATAAGATCGGTTAGAGGGGTGTAGAAAAGGTCCATTGAGAGAGTTGTAGGTGTAAGGGTTGAACGCGTAGGTGTATACCTATATGTTCTTGGTATGCGGCATAGTCGGCATAGCGTCGCGACGCTTCGACGGCATATTGCATTATTAAACACCCCTCTAGGCGCCTCTATCCTGCATTCCATTATTATGAAAGGTTTTTATTTCTAAAGGGTGACATTTTAAGTCAGAAAAAAGGGGACCGTCCCTCGTATACCTTACATCTTTTTTTCAAGTTCGTTGCACTAATTCATTCATTTGATCGATTTCAATATTATCATAATTATTGGATATAATTTTTGATCCAATTTATACAAATAATTATTATATCGATCAACAAAGATATTAATAATTAATGATCCATTAATATAACATCATATTTTTAACAAAATATTTGTACGAATACATTAGTACGAAAGAGATTCTAATTGATTAATTTGAAATCTAAATTAATAATAAAACAAATTATTAATATAATATATTAAACTGTATAACGTAAAACGATCTGAAGAACAGAAGAATCTAATTAATAATTAATTATTTGTAATTATAAAATATGGAAACGTTTGAAGAATCGTACTTCTGTAATTAGATCAGTAATGATCTATGGAAAGATTGAAAATGAACATATTTGATCATGGAAATTGCTTATTCCTCTGAAAGCTAAGGAAAGCTAAGATAGGTCAATGAAAGTTTTAATTGCTTTTTCTCTGTACAGCACCATCCCCCACTTTTGCTTTCCTACATTCCTTATTCTATTATTATTATATTTTCTATTCGAATATCAGAAGAAGATATCTTCTGGCGTTGACATCTTTTTAACCATGTCTCTACCACGTTTTCCTTTCTTCCATTCGTTTAAATGTACTTCGCGAGAAGCAAGCAATTTATTCCAAGTGGCCTTCTTTTTCTTCTTCTTCTTCTTCTTCGGGTATTCGACGATTTTCCCTTACATTTAGCATTGAAGGAGAAGCCAAGAAAAATATTTTCTGCTCGATTTTCTCTTCTCTCCATATTATTACTATTATTATTATAATTATTTTTTTTTTACTCGGATAATTATAATCAGATAGAAATATTAATTAATCCATACAAGATGTAAATCGAAGAAAATCTAAAGATATCCTCCTTCTACAAACGATTTGATTTCTCATTTATTTTCGTGAAGAAAACGGATTGAAAGTTCAGTTTCCTATTAAAGGAAATTAGAACTGTTCTTGAGAGATAACGAAATTAGGGGTAGTGATAACGTTGGGTATGCAAAACGATGAAGAACATACGAATTGGAAGCATTCTAAAACGATTCGAAACTATTATGGCAGAAAATACTATTCTGTAAGTTAATTTTTATATAACTTTCTTTGTGATAATCATTTTGATCCTTAATAAACGATAAATAAACGTTATGAATAAACAATGAATTAGTTATAGAATAAATAATATTATAAAATTTAAAGGTACTCGTGTTATCATATATTATTATTAGGAATAATTATTATTACTCTTCAACAGTTTCCTTATATCATAAACTATCACATTTTATAATAATTATTATTACTTCAACAATTTTCATTTTTCACAATAATTAATAATATTTCAAGAGTTTTTTAAATATCACAGTAAATATTCATATTCGTATAAGAGTTTTACATCTTTAATAATTATTCTTAAGAATGATTATTAAAGATATAAATCATTATGTCATTTTTACATTACTATATCATCTTATTATAACATAATCAATAATTATCATTATTTTAACAACATGACATAATAATAAATAAAATGATTTTTCAATTTTGGCACACATTCCTTGATAATTAACCGAATGGAAATGATTCTGTTCTACAAACGACAAAAAGATCGGCGATTATACAAAAAAAATCTACGATGAAGTTCATTGAAAGAAAGTCCTTCGCGATTGCGCAGGACTCTCGCGGTAGATAACGAGAAATGTTCGCACCCCCTCACGCTTATATATACGACCAAGATGATCGGCGAAAGTTCGTATTGTTCGATCGTTCCTCGTTTCACCATAAACTCTCATATTTCTCTATATGCTCCTATCTATCTATTTATCTACAAAGTTCTGTGCCATCTTCTTCTATGCAACAAATAGAACTATCAATCTTAAGTTAAATTTCAAAGTAATTTTCAAAATTCTATAATCCACTGAGTGATTTAAAATCGAAGTGATCTATATTAATCACATGTGTGTTTGTGTTTATTCGTGTCTGTGCGTTAAGACAATGTATCCTTCAACATCAAAATTTGTTTAAAAAGAAGTGATACATTCAACAAACAAACAAAAATCTCACTAAACATTTTCTCGATTGTTATTATAGATTTTCTTTTTTTGAAATTAATCAAAAAATTCTTTCAAAATGGATATTGAAGAATTTCGAATTCGTGGAAAAGAAATGGTGGAATATATATGCGAATTTATGAGTAATATTCATAATCGAAGAGTAACACCAGATGTTGGTCCTGGATACTTGAGACCATTATTACCTTCTGAAGCACCCCAACAACCTGAAGCATGGGAAGATATAATGAAAGATGTTGAATCTAAAATCATGCCAGGAGTGAGTGTACTATATCTTAATTAATTAATTAATTAAAAAAGAAAAAACTTTGTTAAGAAAATTGATAAAAATAAAAACATTATTTATATCTATGTGTGTGTTATAGATCACACACTGGCAACATCCAAGATTTCATGCATATTTCCCAGCTGGAAATTCTTTCCCATCGATTCTTGGTGATATGCTTTCTGATGCGATTGGATGTATCGGTTTTTCTTGGGTCAGTCATTATCAATCAATCAATAAAATTCTTAATTCTAAAAAATATAAATCAAATTTCACATTATTAAATCGATAAGAAGACGAAAATGAATTTCCTGTTAATAATCTATAGCTGCAGGGTAGAATGATCGATCGATCGTAGTTGTCAGAAGAAGGAAATTATTATTTGCTATAGTATGATGGTTCTTATATATATATATATATAGTATACTTTGTGATTTGATATGTCAGATATTAGATGATGAAGAATGTTTTCTAAATTTTTTCAATTTTAGTTATGTACATATATGTATATAACTAAGTAAAAAAATAATTTCTTCCTAGAAATTAAAAAATATTATAAAATACAAAGAAGTCTATTATTCTTAATAATAATATTATAATCATTCTGAGAAATAATATTATCATTAATTATTATATATTATTAGTTAATTAACTCGGTTTATTTATATTATCTTATGATAATTCTTAAATTAATAATAATTATTTTCGGTAATAACACAATAATTCTTATATTATATAAGAATTATTATACATTTTATATTATTAATTAATTAATTAACTTAACTATAATTGTATTTATTATCTAATGAAAATCTTTGAAGTAATAATGATTAGTCATAATAATATTATTCTTAACAATTATTATAAATTCCTAAAAACTGTTCAAGAAAGTAATAATAATTTTTATGTAATAAAAATATTACAATAATTATCTACATATATATATATCCCGATTTGTTTTAGGCTGCCAGTCCAGCTTGCACAGAATTAGAAACAATAGTTTGTGATTGGTTTGGTAAGTATTAGTTAATATCATCATACAATTAATTTCATATATAATAATCTTATATTGAAATTTAAGGTAAGGCCATTGGTTTGCCAAAAGATTTTCTATGCTTTAATGAGAATAGCAAAGGTGGAGGTGTCATACAGGTAAAGCTATGTTTAATATAAAAACATCTATACTGCATTAATATATAAAAATATTTAAAAAAATGAATATAAAATCTTAAGGGTTCTGCATCGGAATGTATTTTGGTATGCATGTTAGCTGCAAGAGCTCAAGCTATTGCTAGATTAAAGGAATCATCAGCTCATACACATTTGGATGAAACTGCACTATTAGGAAAATTAATGGCTTACTGTAGTCGAGAAAGTCATAGTTCTGTTGAAAAAGATGCTATGATTTCCTTTGTTAAATTAAGAATCCTAGAACCTGATGAAAAAAGTGTACTTCGTGGCGAAACATTAAGACAGGTATTACAATGGTATCAAGTATAATTTATCATTTATATAAAAAGATTATACTCACGTTTGTTCCTTATAATAATATTCACCAAAAATATTTCAGGCTATCGAAGCTGACACAGCAGAAGGTTTTGTACCCTTTTTTGTTTCTACAACCCTTGGCACTACTGCTTGTTGTTCCTTTGATAATTTAAAGGAAATTGGACCGATCTGTAAAAAATATCCTGGAGTAAGTAATTTATTCATTATACATTTTTATATTCATTTACATTAATAAATCCATGTTTGAAGATATTAATAAATAAAATAATTGCATCATATTGTTTTACTTAAATAATTGTTTTATACAATTATCTAATTAATAAATATTTGTTTATAGATTTGGTTACATGTAGATGCAGCATATGCAGGGAATGCTTTTATCTGTCCAGAATTAAAATATTTAATGGCTGGCATTGAATATGCAGATTCATTTAACACAAACACAAATAAATTCTTATTAACAAACTTTGATTGTTCTTGTCTTTGGGTAAAAGACAGATTCAAATTAACAAGTGCTTTAGTTGTTGATCCACTTTATCTTCAGCATACACATGCTGATACTGCAATAGATTACAGGTTACCTAGTAGATTTGATTTTGCAATATTCTTTTAGATCTAATTATTATTTTCATAATAATTCATTTTTAGACATTGGAGTATACCATTAAGTAGACGATTTCGTTCATTAAAATTATGGTTTGTTATGAGAAATTATGGAATATCAGGATTACAATCATACATTCGCAATCATTGCCAACTTGCAAAGAGATTCGAAGCTTTGGTGAGGAAAGATTCAAGATTTGAAATCTGCAATGATGTTGTGGTAAAGAATATTTTTCATCATTGACATATCTTTCCTAAACTAAAGGAAAGTGTTCTAAGTTAGTTTTAATCTAATTTTTAACAGTTAGGTCTGGTGTGTTTCCGAGCAAAAGGTTCCGACAAACTTAATCAAAAACTTCTAAGTACTATTAATGATTCAGGAAAGATTCACATGGTACCAGCTCGTGTAAATCAACGTTATACGATTCGTTTTGCTCTTGCTGCACCAAATGCATCTGCTCATGATGTTGGTAAGTTAAAAAATCAGGACTTGGTTAACAAATTTGGATTAAACTGTAAATAATTTCTAAGCAAAATCTTAATATTTGGAATGAAGTTACTCAAGGAAGATCTACAATTTTTCCAAAGATATGCAGAGTCCTTTTTTCAAGCTATTTCCAAGCAAGCTATAAAGCAAAAAAGATAAAATAAATAATTTTTTATTGTAGATATAGCTTGGTCCATTATAACAGACTACTTGGCAGAGTTACTAGAATCTAAGGTACAAAATTTAAATGAAATGAATGATTAAATAATTACATAATTTTGACCTTGAAATGATTTCAATCAAATCTTGTAGGACGTGATGGACGAATTAGCTGATATTCGTGAGAAGAAAAGGAAAGCTACATTGGAACAAAGACGATCTTTTTTCGTTCGTATGGTATCCGATCCTGCTATACAACCTGGCTTCACCAAAACACCAAACAGAACTGGACCAAAGCTTGATACTCAAACAACGATTGGCGGTATTGGAACGAACTCAAACACTGGAACGTAAATATAAACATATTATCTAAACATTCTTAATGATATATGTTTTTCCAAAGTTATATAATAATATTATTTTTATACGATCTTAGACATTCATGGATATCTTGGCCATTAGCATACTTGATGAATTCAAGAGATGGAACTGATACAAATGAATTATCATTAAGGTATAAAATAATAATAATGCGTGATAATAATAAATGTTAATTAATTCTAATGAATTTTTTTCGAATCTTTCAGATTTCGACATTTGGATACAATGGTAAGATTAAAAACAAGTGGTGCTGGAAGTAGACGTGGTAGTAGTAATGGATGTAGTCCAGAACCATCACCAACAGCTTCACCATCTCGTGGAAGATCACCAAATGGTAGAACGTAATAATTAGAAGTATAATGATTAGAAAATCCTGTAAAAATAATCTCTTTTAAGACTCTCTGTATTTCGAAATATAAATAATGACTATATTGAAGAGGAAAATAGTTCAATTATTGTTAAATTTCTCTTTGAATATCAATACTATCCATAATACAAAATGTAAGAATTATTTCTCAATGGTTTAATTAAAAAAGAAATTCTGATATCTAGAATTAACTAATTTAATCATTTTTTTCTCTTGAAAAGTAAATAACATTATTGATTCATTGATATGTTCTCTTTTCTATTGCCTATTCCATCCTATGCTAAACAGACGTAATTTATTAGCATTTTATGAAGTTTCAAAGAGCAAACGGATTTTGATGATAGATTTTCATCATTGAAAAATAAATTTCCATAGTTTAATTTCTTTTACATGTTGTTAATAAATCGTTCGATCGACTTTCGTATGTAAAGAAAGACTATAGAATAATTGTAGGTATAGAAATACGATTTCATTTGTACAGTTACTACTAGCTCGTTGGAAATCCAATTGAAAAACTTCGAACGCGAGGAGACCATGCGTGAAGGTGATGTCGAGAAAATGGAGTCTGCCTTGTCTGTGTTTATATATTACAAAGATTGAGCGGTGACCTGTCACCGTTTCTACAGGGTGCTGTAAATGTAGGTGAAGAGTAAATATCTATTTATAAACAACGGAAAGCGCGTTAAGGGTGGGGGTTGAATTTACTCTCCGTGCAACATCGAGACTATATGCTCGTTTATTCAAGCACCGACCCCATCATGATGCCATCAACCATTGATACACGCACATATATATATATATATATATATATATATATATATATATATATAATATATAATATATAATATATATAAAATATATAATATATTTTATTTTATATCTATTTATATTTATTTTTCATTTTTGTTTTTTATGTATAACAGAAAAAATCAAGAGGATAACATATACATAGATACATACATTTCCTTTTGTTTGTTTGAAAAATGTTTTTTCGAAGAAGTGATTACACTAATTATTTTAACAATATTAATATTAGTCTTTTTTAAATACCGCCTTATTTGAAAATTGCCAATAATTTTCTTATTCCTTGTATTTAATTACTTAAAATGAATAAAATATAATTGATTAATATTCTATAAAGATTTTAATCAAGATTTTTTTTGTTAATTTAAGAAGAAATTTCCTGAAGAAATTAATTATTATTGATCTTACAATAATTTATCAATTATATGATATATATGTGTATCGTTAAGATGATCTATAATATAAGAAATGAAAAGAATCTTTTTAAACGTATGAAAGATTGACGTCTTTAAAACTGAATTAAATATATATAGAAAATGTTAATTTTTTTTTTTTTAAGCACTACTAATTCCAAATTTTACTATACTAAAATCTATAATTATGTTTTATTGAGAAAATAATTATCTGAATTAATGAATTTTTTTCATTAAATATATGCGCAATGCATATCCTCTAAGAATATATTTCAATTTACATAAATACTATTATGATAAAAATAATAGTATACTAAAAAAAACGTACTATACATATAAACTGTTTTTAAAAAATTACTACATTTTTCATGCTTCTATTTGTAAATTTCGTGATAAAAAAAGAATAAAATAGATTAGGGAAAAAAAAAAACGATAAATGAGTAAGCGAAATTTCAATAAAGTTACTTCCTGATAATAAAAAATATTGAGACATATTTTAGGAAAATTCCATAAGAAAAAACCCACAATATACGTAAATAAAATTTCTTAGAGGGAAAGATGCTGAAAATTTCCTTAAACAATCTCCCTTATCAAAAAGAAACCGTCAACATAAAGGTCTAATCTTGTGTTTCCTGAGACGCAACGAATCCCCAGTAGTGACGCAAACGAACACAGAAATGTAATTTTCCCGAGCCTATACCCGTAAGCCAAGCAATATGAGGAAGAGGAGAAGAAGAAGGGCAGTGCAAAAGTGATGGTGTGGATAAAAGTGACCGGCGCTTTGGCTGATGCTACAGTTTCTCATCGAGTTCGACGCAAGTCACGTTGATTAGAACGACCGGTCTTTCAAAGTTCTTCGCTAACGAGTTATTGTGAGTTTCTTAACAATTTTAAGGAAATATACAAAACCGATTCGATAAAAAAAAAAAAAAAAAAAGAAAAGAAAAGAAAAAAAACTTGCTGATTTTTAACATTATATTAATGTATGTATATGCATATATAAAACGCGTGAGTGAATTATTAATAACAAATTAATTTATAAATTACAAATAAAGGATTAAATTCTTAAATTAAAATTCTTCCTTCTTTTTAAAAAAAAAAAGATTTTTTGTACGAAGTAATGGTTAGTATTAAATCGTTGATTTTTAACATAATATAAAAGAAAATGTGTGCTATTAAAAGAGAAAAAGAAAAGAAAAAAAAAAAGAAAGGAAATAATTTGTAAATTATAATTATAAACGATTTCAAATTCCTTTTTCGTTCCTAAAAAAAAAGGATTCTTTCATATAAAGTAACGATTAATATAAAATTTATATTATTGTTGATTTTTCTAATATTATATATATACATATATATATTTGTGTGTGTATATAATTAACAAATAATAAATAATAAACGTTTGTTAAGAATATTTTGCTGAAGGGAGAAAAGAACCAGATTCTTTTGTACGAATTAATGCTTGGTATATAAGATTTACGCAATTGCTGATAGAAAAGTATAAATAAGACACGTTTCTTAAAATCGTGCCTAATCAAAAGTATAACACTTTTTTTATATATACATATACATGCACAAAAAAATCTGTGAATTGTCATAATTCAGAATATTAAAAAAATGCATTCCAGTAATTGATTTATCATGAACATCGACGAGTTTCAAGTACGCGGCAAGGAGATGGTGGAGTATATATCCGAGTATTTACGTACTCTAGAAGGTAAAAGAGTAACTGCAAATGTGGATCCAGGATACCTGCGACCCCTCCTACCAAACGAGGCACCAGCAAAACCCGAATCATGGGATGCTATCATGAAAGATATCGACGGAAAAATAATGCCCGGAGTAAGTATCGATTTTATCTGATAAATTTGATCGATCGATTACCCGTATTCTAATTATAATTTATATGTGTGTGTGTGTGTGTGTGTGTGTATGTATGCGTGCATGCGTACGTACATATCAGAAACTTTGACAAAAGTGTTATCTAAAATAATGTTACATCCGCTTTAATGGATGTTTTTTATGTTCACTGAAGTGATCCGAACTGCGTTTCAAATACAAACACATACATACTATAGTTCGTTCAAGTATTATAATATGTAAGAAAAAAAAATAAAAAAAAAATAAAAAATAAAAAATAAAATAAAATAAAATAGGAAAGAAAAATAACACCCGCTAATATGTGTGTGTATGTGTGTATAAAAACAAGATTAAAAGTCTATGTAATGCATGATTGCTTCCGATGATGGTCGAGACGACGTGAAAATCGATTTTAAAAAATTACTTGGAAATTTATATATAAACGGAACGTTAACTATATAGCTTAAAGTATATGCTAAGAGATATTAGTTTCAAAAAATAAGATACATATATATCTTTTGCAGATCACACATTGGCAACACCCAAGATTTCATGCCTATTTTCCATCAGGCAATTCCTTTCCATCGATCTTAGCAGACATGTTATCAGATGCAATAGGTTGCATTGGTTTTTCTTGGGCAGCTAGTCCTGCTTGTACGGAATTGGAAACTATTGTTCTAGATTGGTATGCAAAAGCTATTGACCTACCAAGAGAATTTCTATCAGAAGAAAAAACTTCTAAAGGCGGTGGAGTTATTCAAGGTTCTGCATCAGAGTGCATTTTAGTGACAATGCTAGCTGCACGAACTCATGCTATTAGATTGTTGAAGGAACAGGAACCAGATACAGAAGATTCAGCTTTCTTGCCAAGATTGGTTGCTTATTGCTCAACTGAAGCTCATTCCTGTGTGGAGAAAGCAGCAATGATTAGTTTGGTTAAATTAAGAGTTCTCCAGCCAGATGATAAGGCTTCTCTTCGTGGTAAAAGACTAGAATCAGCAATTAAAGAAGATGTGGCTAATGGTTTGGTACCCTTCTTTGTATCCACAACTTTAGGTACAACCGGATCATGTTCTTTTGATAATCTTGTTGAAATTGGACCAGTTTGTAAGCTCTATCCTAGTATTTGGTTACATGTGGATGGTGCTTATGCTGGTAACTCTTTTATCTGTCCAGAAATGAGACCTTTCATGGCTGGAATCGAACATGCTGATTCCTTCAATACAAATCCTAATAAATGGTTATTGGTTAGCTTTGATTGTTCCTGTTTATGGGTACGAGATAGAGTTAAATTAACCTCTGCTTTGGTTGTGGATCCTCTTTATCTTCAACATGCCAGGTCAGGTGAATCTATTGACTATCGTCATTGGGGTATACCATTAAGCAGAAGATTTAGAGCTCTGAAACTCTGGTTTGTCATGAGAACTTATGGTATCACTGGGCTACAAAAATATATAAGGAATCATATCAGGCTAGCAAGAAGATTCGAAGCTCTAATGAAAAAAGATAGAAGATTTGAAATTGTGAATGATGTACGCGCTGGTCTGGTGTGTTTTCGTTTGAAAGAATCTGATGAGATTAATCAGGAACTCTTGGCAAATATCAATGCATCTGGAAGATTACATATGATTCCTGCTAGAGTAATGGGTAAGTATACCTTGAGATTTTGTGTCACAAGAGAGAATGCAGCAGAAGAGGACATTGACTATGCTATTGAAGTTATTGAAGAACATGCAACAGAAGTCTTGTTGGCACACTATCAAGGTACTGAAGATGAATTCAGAGCTAAAGGTCCTAAGAGTCCTGCTGCATTAGATAAAAAACTTGTACGAAAGTTCAGCTTCACCAGAAGTGTCACCAGAGATGTTTATAAAAGATCCAAATCGAAATCAAGTCTTCATGATGGTGCAACACCTATCATGGTTGTTGATGATCAAGCACAAGAAGTTGATACCATTGAAGAAGATGTTTTCTGTAATAGCAGGTAGACCGCAACAGAGCTCACGGTATCTAAGAAAAGAGATCAACTGTTATCTTTGCCGTGAGCTTCCAATAATTTTCAAGAGGTATTTGCATCAAGAATATGGGATTTAAAAAGTGTTTCCTAGAAATTTCAACGATTAAGATTAGACTGATATGTTTATGGTCAAAATCTAATAGAGTATTGAAAAATGTAAACATATGAATGTTCGAATATCAACCTTCTTATATAAAAAATAAATTAAACTTGATATCTCTTCGTAAACGTAATTATAAACAGGAAAAATAATTACATATTTCATGCGATAATATTCTAACATTTCTAATTATAGAATATGCGTATATTGATAATATCGAATTAACATAACCTATCTGTTTGTATTATCATGTAATGTATGATGTAAATTCTTGTAGTTTGTATGTACAAATTTAGTTTTAACTTCCTATGTAAACAGATAGTCTATATTTGAAGATCATGGTGCCTAAAAGAAGTCACGAATTTATTCCTTGTTTCGTACCTGGAAGTTTTTAAACGCACCGTATGTATATACATGTGTGTGTGTATATATAATCAATATATATATATATATCGATTTAAAATTGTAATATTCATGTAATAGTTAAGAATCATATTAACTTATTTGAGTTATATGTATGAATGTCGAATAATGATGTATATAAACGGGCAATTAACGACTGCCATTGTATGCAAGAATCGCGATAGTTTTCTATATGCAGAGTAGTGTAGTGTAGTATATATATATATATACACACACATCACACATAACTGACTTAATAAATTTTATATGTGGCAAGAGATATATTAAATATAAAAAGCTATAGGAATATATTAGTTGACACTATGAATGTACATTACTTATTAAGCAATTAAGCATATTTGTATGTATGTTGCAAAACGAGCATTTATTATTTTTAATATTTTAATTATTATTCAAATAATTTATTGCGTCTATCGTGAATCTAAATAATAACAAAGACGAAAATTCTAGTTAGTAAATATGCATATTTTATTACCATTAAAAATAATTTATTAATATAGTATTAAAAAATTCAATAAAAGTATTATTTGCAACGAGATCTAAAGATGCCCTGAGTTTCACTTCTATGATTATGAATTAAAAATAAATAATAAAATGCTTGCTTTATTATAATTGAATTGAAAAAGCAGCTTACATAGATATTTGTTTGCACAACTATAATTTATATATCATACAGTAAATACAAATATTGCATTACCAGAAAATAAAGTAAAAGCATTTTTCACTATGTAATATTTATCCTTTTACCAATTTATCTAGTCCTATATTATGCATTATAACCTGTAGAAATATAGTTGTATTTTAAAATAAATTATAAAATTCATAGTGTAATTTAAATTAATTATAATTTTAGAGATTACTTAAGTTAATGTAATAAGTAGATCATAATTAACAATTTATAGAAATTGGATATTACTGAATAGCTATAGGCTATATGTGAAATATAGTTCAGTAATATTAAAGGTGATGATAAGGATACAGATTCAAAGTCAATGATACAATTTGTATAAATTGTATTAAAATATATTTTCTGTTATGTACCCTTTAGATTATTATATAGTAAAATGAATTGTTTTTTCTTTTTGATAATATTAAATCTGTTATGGATAACAGTCTTCGTAAATAAAAAAGTTTCCTTTACATCTGACCGCATTGAGAAATTGTTACAGGTATCTTTGGTTTATTATTTGGTCCAGTAGGGACATTTTCTACTTTTCTCATGACCAATAAACCATCTATTACTCTTCCAAAAACCACATGTTTTCCATCTAAAAAATTACATTTAGCACATGTAATAAAAAATTGACAACCATTAGTATCCTTTCCACTATTTGCCATAGAAAGTAATCCAGGTGAATCATGTTTCAATGTAAAGTTTTCATCAGGAAAAGTTCCACCACCATAGATACTAATTACTCCAGTACCATCACCATTTACAAAATCTCCTCCTTGTATCATGAAATCTTTGATCACTCTATGAAATATAGCACCTTTAAATCCTAATGGTACACCGTCCTTTCTATATTCTCCAGTACAGAATTGTCGGAAGTTTTCTGAAGTCTTTGGACATACATCTTCAAAAAGTTCAAAAATCATACGACCAATTTCTGTTGTACCCACAGATACATCAAAAAATACTACCGGATTATTTGGATTGCGCAGTTGAGTTTGGATCTGATTCCAAGTAGGCATATTTATTTCTTGAGTAAATACACTGTATATAGAATTAACTTGATAAACATCAGGAGTTCTTACATTTGAAATTATATTAACAATAAAGTACATAAATCTGTTAATAATCTCAAATATTTTACCTCTTAGACGATCCTAACCTCAAATTCTAGTTTTACAATTCGGTGTGTCTTTTATTACACCGTACAGATTCCTCGTATTAAAACAAAATGTTCTTCCTATAGTTCTGCTAAATAAGATGCTTCGATCATGCTCTCATATGTTTAACTAATGATAGTAACGTATATAAATTTTACGCCATGCGCGGAGAAACAACGTGCTGCTTATGATACTAACTGGTTGAATATCAAACTTTCAAAATCATACATATATATAAAAGTAAAAGTAACCTCAAATAATAACTTCGAAAATAAATATATTCTATTTAAAACTAGAAATTACGAATAATTAATATATCATAGCTCTAATAATTACAAATAAATTCTTGAATAAATATATACGCTGTTCTAAAATAAATATGCTTTGTGACGAAGTTAACAAAATTATCATGATTTTATTGGTTATAATAAATCGTATAATATATTAAATTATTTCGTGACTTTCTAAACTCACCTTTAACAGAAATATATGATATGAGCCTTGATAAATAATGATGAAAATGATTTCATTAAATTCACTTAATATAAAATTATTGGTCCTCTCGTATCTCGAACGTGTCAATGTTTATCCATGCGCGGACATTTTGTCTTACTTCGCTTCGTCAAGTCACGTGACATGAATATATATACGATTTAAACAAGTACGTGAAATTTGAATAATTTTTTTTCGATAATATACATTTGTATTTTAATGTATAATAAATATGGTATTAAAAACAACTATTTAATTATTATATAAAATAAAAGGCAATTTTATTTTTGTCTTTGTCATGCTGTACATTATAAATGCCTTTAATAAGTCTTTATTTACACTCGTGTTATTTTTACCAATGGTAAATCATATATGTTGAAAAAACTAAGGTACTTTTAATATATATACATGTATGTGTGTGTGTGTGTATGTGTGTTACTTGGAATTAATCCATTATAATATATATAATCTTTTTTTTTGTAAATGTAAGATCAAAGAGATCTTTATTTCAATTAGTTAAAACAGTGCACTTTTTTAAAGCTCATAGAAAAACAGTGCAGAACCTATTACTATTCGGTATTATATTATTTATGACGATACCCAATTTGATATAATAATTACAATAACAAATAATTCTCATCTTTTCTTTTAAAATTAAAATATTTTTTAATTATATATGAATTTTAACATGTTCCATTAATATGTTTTTATCTGTAAAATCTTCCCCACAGATACCACAAACTAATTCTTCACCATCATCACTATCTTGTTGATAATGAACAATTTGTATAACTGTTCCTTGAGGAACTCCTTCGTGTAATAATGATTCCTGCCTATTTCCATTATGACTTTTAATTGTCTGATCTTGTCTAGATGTATCATGTGTAGCCATATCCATAGGTAAATCAGTACTTCCTATCTGCCCTATTTGACTAGAATAATTTTCGTGATCTTCAGGATTATTACTTATTGTCAGAACAGGAAGTGATTCATTTGGCTTTGATAATAAATGTAAAGTATTACTTTGTTTAGAGGATTGTATTAAATGCATTGTATCAACTTCATTGTTTCTAGTTGTAGTTATAGCACGAAGAGCATTATTATCTGGTAAAATATGTGTACTGTCATTTTGTTTATCCATAGTAATTAAATACGAATCTGTATGCTCATGATCATTCTGTGTTATATGCACACTTTCATTTTGTTTGTCATCTAATATTAATCTTACATTATTGTGCTTAAGCTCTGATATCGCTATTAAGTTTTCATTATGTCTTTCAGCAGTAACTACAAGATAAGTATTATTTTGTTTATCATTTACAATTTGTTGACATTCTGATTTATCCATTGCTTCTGTGATAGATAACAAAGCTTTATTTTGTTCTAATCTTGATATTTCATGATTATTCATATTTTGTTTCTCCTGTGTACCCTCTCCCATAGATGCTTTAGATTTTTTTCTTGTAGGTCGTGATTTAGGAGCATTATTATTTGTTTTTGCTTTTGCTTCAGCTATCATTTGATCAGAGTGTTTAACAATATGGGCACATAATTCATCACGATCTTGATTTAAAGCACCGCATAAAGGACAGGGATAAGGTGGTCCTGTAACTTCAGTTTCATTTTTTCCTGCAGCATGAACCCATCGAACGTGTTCACGAAGAACTACTTTCTGATTAAAAGCTCTAGAGCACAAAGGACATACATGTGGTCTTTCTCCTGTATGAATTCGTTCGTGTTTTCTTAGAGTACCACCATCTCTAAATGCTTTCCAGCAAAATTTACAACCATATGGTCTTTCACCTGTATGAGTACGATGATGAATTAAATATCCTTGCCGTGAGGAGAAAGTTTTTGAACAAGTATCGCAATGAAAATGCGCTGGACTTCCTGCATGAGTTCTACCATGTTCCCAAAGACCTTGACGTGATACAAAACTTTTTCCACATTCTGTACAAGTAAATGGTGAATCACCAGGATGGGCTGATAATCTGTGCTTATCTAATTGATTTTGTTTTTCAAACTGTGTTCCACAAACTTCACAACAATGAGTTTTTTTTCTATGTATCCATTGATGCCTAAACATTTTCTGTTTAGTTGTAAATTTTTTTCCACATTCAGAGCAAGCATGTTTTCCCCATTTACTATTTGAAACACCTTGATCTATATTATTCTGCATAATCTTTTTCGTGCAAGTAGTTTGATGAGTTGCTAAATGACTTGCATCTTGAAACTGTTTATCACAATATTCACATTCAATAGGCATCCAATTTTTAGATGTATGAATCTTTTCGTGAGATACCAATGCTATTGCTCTTGAAAAACTAATACCACAATGACTACATGTATGCTGCTTATTAACATCTGTGCCCATATCTACATAATTTCTCCTACTGTCATTACTATATGTAAGTGCTTCAACTTTGACCATATTGTCTGAATTATTAAATGTATTAAGAGGTAAACTATATTGTTGATTGATTTGATTATTCATATTATTTTGCTGTGTATACTCGAATTGTGTTACTTCACCATTAGGTAATACATTAAACTCATGCAGTGTATCTATTTTTTCATCATGATTAGGAATTGTATTGACAGTAGATTGTTCAGTTTGAAAAGTATAAGCAGGAACAGCCCAATGAACTTGACAAGCATTATAATTTTGAACAGTTTGAACTGTCGAAGATGGAACAGGTACACTTTGGGTTTCAGACGTATTATTTTCAGACCACTTTCTAAATGTTTCCGTGGATTGTGATACTTGATTATTTCCTCTTGATTGCATTATAGCACGCCCAGCTACATAAGTATGTATTTTCATATGATTTGATAAGCTAGATGGTCTTTGAAAATCTGCACCACAAATAGTACACTTATGCGGTCTTTCTATTTGATGAACTTGTAACATATGTGATTGAAGACTGCTTTTGGAACGAAATAAATTACCACATGTTCTACATGCATGAGGTCGGTCAACTTGATGGCAAACCATATGATTATTTAAATCCATTTTTCTTTCAAATGTTTCTCCACAGGTTGGACATGATAACTTATTAACATTACATGTAGGCTGATGTTTAGCAAATTCAATTTGTGTGAACAGATTAGTACAATTAGGACAACTGACTTTTTTATTTTCAAAACAAGGATACATGCCACCTAATTGACGAAGTGCTTCCACAGCCATAGATTCGTCGTCGCCAGAAGTATATTGCTGTTGTTCCTCCTGCTTGATATATATAGGATAAACGCTACGATTTTCATCTTCCTCATCTGATCTATCAGGTAAGATTTCAACAGCAACATGGGCTTCTTGAATATCAGTATTAACATCATTAACAGGAACTTCCGTTAAACCATCTTGTAGTACACAATCATCAACAGGTTCACATATCTCTTCGTGTGATATTATATTTTCTTGAATATTATCATGTACTCCAGTAAGTGGAAATGTAACATATTGTTCATTTTCATGAGCTTCCATAATGTAGCGTTATTTTACCCGCTCATATGAAATTTATATTTAAAGATCTTCTCTAAGAACCTAGTTTCACCTCACTCCTGTTAAGTTAGGTCCTGTCAGTGTAATCATTGAAAATCAGATTTTCAATCTATTTCACATATACTGTCACGAAAAAGTTATTTCTGTTTCACATTACGAGATCGATTCTTCATTATTTTATATTAATTTATCTATATAAAATACTTATTTCTTTTTCTTTCCGACAATATATAATTGGTATGGTTAAATGTATATATGAGTAATATATCATTGAAAATAAAAATATTCTTTTAAACAAATAACAATTGTTAAAATAACACGAAATTGTGAAATTACAATTTTCACATATTATTTATAAATTTAAAATAATTTACACACTTATCCAAAATTTCAACGTATAACAAGGTTACTTCCATAGTAGTATATAACATGACCTATCTGAAGTTATCTGCGTTTGCATCATTGTTACCAAGAAAAAAGATATTACGCGGCAAATATGAAAAAATCGTAGAATCCTTTTTTAAATTATTTTTAATTAACACAAACACGATTATTTTCAGATTATTCTATATATATAAATATCATATCTTTTCTTATATTAAAATAAATATAACTTATAAAGACATCAAATTAAAAAAGAAAAATAAAATGACTACGACAAAAATATATAACTCGATAGATAAGTTCTATGCCCAACTTACGAAACATTATTCACAAAAAATAATAATGAAAATTAATATATATTATAATTTGAAAAACATTAATATTTATTAATTCCTAATAAAATATTTATAATAATGTTTATACTAATATCTTTAAATATCTACAATTCTGTTTTATCATCCGATAAAAAAGTTAAGTGACATTAAATAGCCAACAATGTAAACTGAGTCCGTCTGGCGAGAATAAAACGAACTAAAAATTCAAGCTTAAAAGTAGGCAATAATGTCTAAAGAAAACATGCATGCATAATCGTCGAGTAATTTTGCGAATCACCAACAATGTATCTGAGATACATCAAAGCTAAATTTTTCCTCTTAAATTCATTACATCTTACATTTATTTTATTTTTTCATTTAACGAAATATCATCGCGTGTGACAGAAATTCTCATACATAGTGAGAATAGTAGTACATTTGAGAAAAGCAAGTAAAAAGCATATGTAGATTAAATTTGACTGAAGATAAATTATTTAAAAAGTGTTTGTTAATATACATAAGTTTTATATTTTATATTTATAAGCAGCCATTCGCCCGGTTCAAACAATCTACAATCTAAATACAGATACAGATATTTCTATAGTGAATAAGGATAAATACAAATGATAGCTAACATAAGTGTTGACGGAAAAGCTTTCTGTGCGTTCTGTTAGAAAATTAATCAAAAATATTGTTATATTCAAATTTATTTATCTGTGGAAATATAACTAACAATTTAAAATGTAATCAATTTAACCTTTAATTGAATTTAGACAGACGAGAGATATTGTAAAAATATAGAAATATGCAGCCATTCGCCCGGTAATACTTGCGCTTTATAATTAAATGTATAATTTAGCTATAGATTTTAAATATAATCAAGACATATATTTCGATATTTCGCAAGTATTACCGACCCAGGTCCCACCGCTTGGAGGTTGCTGCATCTGGGGACCCACGGGCTAACGGGGACTCTACTCTAAAATTCGCGTGACCGGCGTGATCAAATACGTACGGACGTTCTATAAAACGAAGTCCCCGGTAGGACTTTTAATCGCGCCCGACACTCCCGGGAGTGTTAAAATAACGGTGACTCTACTCTAAATTCGCGTTCGCGGCGTTCGCGGCGTCCACGTACCAACCAAGAATTCAGGAAGCTAACTGGAGGAGGGTCAGTCCACGCTTACGGATAGCAAACCATAATACTTGGCAGGACGTAAACCGACACACGACCGATCATTTATTCGTTTTAGCAATCAAACGAAGTCCATTACCGTAGGACTTTTAATCGCGCCCGAGAACATCACGTCCATGTCCGCCGACACAAGCGCGAGTGTTCTTTCTATCTTACCCGTATTCGCGTCTAACGATCGAATATGAACCGAACGATACGAGAACACATCGGACTGGATATATCGAAATCCGCGAAGAAGAAGAGGAGAAGAGAAAGAGAAGAAAAGGAAGCCGGAATATGCGCGCACGTGAAGAGGATAGAATTCGGAAGAAAAGAAAGAAGGCGTATCCGGAAAGTCACACATGCACGTGTGAGAACGATGAAATGGAAAAGAAAAGATGGCCATAGAATGTAGCTACACTTGACCAAAACCAGAGTACGAAAATCGAGCTCGTTTTTTCGATACTGAAAGAAGGAAACCCGCACAGAAGCCCACACCCACAAGCCCCACTCATGGGTCCCACCCGAAAGAATAATTAATCTTGAGTAGTTATTTTCGAATAAACGAAAGATGTAAGTAAGAATGTAAAATGTACGAACTTCGATGTTTAATTTGGAAATACATAGAAGATTTCAAAAAAGTCTTGAAGAACGCAGCTATTCGCTCGGAAATACTTGCAGGCTATAAGATATCGATACATCACAAGTACTGCCGACCCAGGTCCCACCGCGTGGAGGTTGCTGCTTCTGGAGACCCACGGACTAACGGTGGCTCTACTCTTTACTACTTCTACTACTATCAAGAAAGCAAAGCAACGGGGCGACCTCCACTCCCGACGAATTCAAGCCTCCAAACGCTAAAATTGCAGCCCCATGCGTCTCCGCATTTGGGAACCGACTTACGCATAGCTCAACTATCCAACACCGGAAGCTTCGATCGCCACTTGAGCACAACCGATTGTGCTTCGCGACAAACGCCGGAACCCAAAATTGAATCCTCCCGCACTCACAGATACTTACACGAGTATTCCGGAAACACTCACGCGAGTATGTTGAGTACGTTGGAGCCAATGTTGGACTTAAACGCGCCCGAGAACACCAACGCCTATGCCAGCCGACATAAGCGAGTGTCCTTCTATCTTGCCCGAACGGGAGAAAAGAAATCTTTCTACGCCTGAGGTGGAAAGATTCTTTAAACACCCGTATAAAAATCTAAGTCCCGCGATGCTCCTTGGCCGATGAAACGCTTGCGGCACGTGGAAATACGCGAACTAACGGGGATTCTACTCTAAAATCCACGATCCGAGATGGCTTTCCGCTTCGGGAGCTTCAAGCTTCTCAGCAAACTGGAGATGTATAAAACCCCGCTTACAGATTGCTCCACCGTCCACACCGTCGGCTTCAGACATCTCGAGACACGACCGGTCGTGTCTATATTTCGCTATTTCAAAGAACAAAACGAAGTCCTCGGTAGGACTAAATCTCGCGATCGCGAACACCCACGCGCGTGCCGGCCGTCACGCGCGTGAGTGTTTTCCCTATCATTCGCGTACGGAAGCAAGGAGACATACCCTCCCTGCATATAACAAAAATTATATGCAGAGAGGTTCCATTAACTTCCGTGTAAAAATCCCACGATGATTAGTCCCTCGATTACCTACCTGAAACAGACAAAGGATAAAAGAAGAGATGAATATAAAAGCAAAAATTAAACAGGTAACATAAACTAAATATAAAAGCAAAAATTAGAAATAACAAAAATTAAATATAAAAGCAAAAATTAAACAGGTAACATAAACTAAATATAAAAGCAAAAATTAAAAAGATAACAAAAATTAAATATAAAAGCAAAAATTAAACAGGTAACATAAACTAAATATAAAAGCAAAAATTAAAAAGATAACAAAAATTAAATATAAAAGCAAAAATTAAAAAGATTAGAAAAATTAAATATAAGAGTAAAAATTATATGCAAAAAGACATTTAATTTAAAAACTTTCCTGTAAATGTTTAATTTCATGATGATCGATCCCTGAATGATCCCTCGCTCGATGATCGCTCCCTCGATGATCTAACCTGAAACAGAAAAAGAGTTAAAAAATGATTAGAAAAAGATAAATAGAAAAGAGGAAAAGAAAAGAAGAGAAGAAGTGAAAAAGAGTATTTGCGTAAGTGTGAGTGAGAAAATTAGAATTCGGAGCGATTGATGTGCATCTCGAAGATCGTTTCACTCGAGGAAAATCAGAGTACTAGAATTGAGTTTGACTTTTCCCTAGTGAAAGAACCAAACCCGCCTAAGGCCCACACCCGAGGGCCCCTCCCAAGGGTCCCACCCGAGAGTAGTCAGAGTAATTAATCGACAATTTAATTAACAATTTAAAATAATTGTTTAAATTATAATATGCAGCCATTCGCCCGGTAGTACTTGCGCTATATAATTACACATATACATATATAATTTAGTTATAGATTTTAGATATAATTTAGATATAGATTTCAATATTTCGCAAGTATTACCGACCCAGGTCCCACCGCTTGGAGGTTGCTGCATCTGGAGACCCACGGGCTAACGGGGACTCTACTCTAAAATTCGCGTTCGAGATGCCTTTCCGCTTCGGGAGCTTCGAGCTTCGCAGCAAACTGGAGATGTATAAAACCCCGCTTACAGATTGCTCCACCGTCCACACCGTCGGCTTCAGACATCTCGAGACACGACCGGTCGTGTCTATATTTCGCTATTTCAAAGAACAAAACGAAGTCCTCGGTAGGACTAAATCTCGCGATCGCGAACACCCACGCGCGTGCCGGCCGTCACGCGCGTGAGTGTTTTCCCTATCATTCGCGTACGGAAGCAAGGAGACATACCCTCCCTGCATATAACAAAAATTATATGCAGAGAGGTTCCATTAACTTCCGTGTAAAAATCCCACGATGATTAGTCCCTCGATTACCTACCTGAAACAGACAAAGGATAAAAGAAGAGATGAATATAAAAGCAAAAATTAAACAGGTAACATAAACTAAATATAAAAGCAAAAATTAGAAATAACAAAAATTAAATATAAAAGCAAAAATTAAACAGGTAACATAAACTAAATATAAAAGCAGAAATTAGAAATAACAAAAATTAAATATAAAAGCAAAAATTAAACAGGTAACATAAACTAAATATAAAAGCAAAAATTAAAAAGATAACAAAAATTAAATATAAAAGCAAAAATTAAATATAAAAGCAAAAATTAAAAAGATTAGAAAAATTAAATATAAGAGTAAAAATTATATGCAAAAAGACATTTAATTCAAAAACTTTCCTGTAAAAATTTAATTTCATGATGATCGATCCCTGGATGATTCCTCGCTCGATGATCGCTCCCTCGATGATCTAACCTGAAACAGAAAAAGAGTTAAAAAATGATTAGAAAAAAATAAATAGAAAAGAGGAAAAGAAAAGAAGAAGAGAAGAAGTGAAAAAGAGTATTTGCGTAAGTGTGAGTGAGAAAATTAGAATTCGGAGCGATTGATGTGCATCTCGAAGATCGTTTCACTCGAGGAAAATCAGAGTACTAGAATTGAGTTTAACTTTTCCCTAGTGAAAGAACCAAACCCGCCTAAGGCCCACACCCGAGGGCCCCTCCCAAGGGTCCCACCCGAGAGAAGACAGAGTAATGAATCGACAATTTAATCGACAATTAAAAATAATCGTTTAAACTATAATATGCAGCCATTCGCCCGGTAGTACTTGCGCTATATAATTACATATATAACTTAGATATAGATTTCGATATTTCGCAAGTACTACCGACCCAGGTCCCACCGCGTGGAGGTAGCCGCATCTGGGGACCCACGAGCTAACGGGGACTCTAATCTCTAAGATTCGCGAGACCGGCGTGAGCAAATAATCGCCGAACAAATAAAACGAAGTCCCCGGTAGGACTTTTAATCGCGCTCGGACACTCACGTGAATGTCCGAATGACTCTACTATAAAATACGCATTACCGGCGTAACTTTATCTATATATCAAGCAAATAAATCTAAGTCCACGGGAGGACACTTAATTCGCGCCCGAACACTCACGTGGTGTTAGTACAACGGTAACTCTACTCTAAAATCCGCGTACCCGGCGTTCGCGAGGTAACATGAGCGAACAGGGACATCGAGTCCGCAACGGTATCCTACTAGGGATGACGTTGAGGCCGTCAGCCTCGGATGCCCACATCCCGCCTTTAAGCACAGCCGTCTGTGCCTTTCGCATTTCGAACAATAAAACGAAGTCCACGGTAGGACCTTTAATCGCGCCCGAACACTCACGTGAGTGTTAGAATGACGGTGACTCTACTCTAATTCGCGGTCCCGCGGGGTTGCATACACCTCACCATGGACTCAGGTGACTATAGATATAAGGTGGGTCAGTCAACGGACTGAACATCCTTACAAATAGCCATATACCATCCTCCTCAGTAGCACATAGACCGTCTCACTCTACAGTCATCCGATGACCGTATCACGACCGGTCATTCGTTCGTTTTTAGCAATCAAACGAAGTCCATTATCGTAGGACTTTTAATCGCGCCCGGGAACACCACGCCTGTGCCCGCCGACACACGCGCAAATGTTCTTTCTATCTTACCCGTATTCGCGTCTAACAATCGAATATGAAACAAACCATTCGACGATACATTGAACCTGCGCCGATGTATCGAAATCAGTGAAGAGCAGAAGATGAGGAAGAGAAAGAGAAGAAAAGGAAGCCGGAACGTGCGCGCATGTTCAAACGACAGAACTCGGAAAGAAGGAGAGAAAAGAAAATCTGCAAGATGGAGTGAAACACGTACACATGTGAAAAAGATGGAATTGAAAAGAAGAGAAGAGAAGAGAAAAGAAAAGAAAAGAAATGATGGACCTGATCAAAACGGGAATACGAAACTCGAGCTCGATTTTTCGATACTGAACGGAGACCCGCACTGAAGCCCACGCCCATGAGCCCCACTCATGGGACCCACCCGAGAAGAATTGTAACAATTAGTGTGAAAAAATTATTTCAATTATTACATACCTGCGCGAAACAATGAATAAAAATGACTGTGAATTTATTGCTGAATATACGAAAGGTGTAAGAAACGTGAATAAAAGATGTGAAATGAAATTTGGAATTACATAGAAAAGATCTTGGAAAAATCTTAAAATATGCAGCCATTCGCTCGGCAATACTTGCACACCATAAGATTTTGACGAAACGCAAGTACTTCCGACCCAGGTCCCACCGCGTGGAGGTTGCTGCAGTTGGAGACCCACGGGCTAACGGGGTCTCTACTCTAAATTTCGCGTGACCAGCGTGATCAAATAATCGTTCAATAAAACGAAGTCCCCGGTAGGACTTTTAATCGCGCCCGAACACTCCCGTGAGTGTTATAATAACGGTGACTCTAATTTCGCGTTCGCGGCGTCCACGTACCAACCGAGAATTCAGGAGGCTAACTGGAGGAGGGTCAGTCCACGCTTACGGATAGCAGATCCATACCACTCGGCAGCACACGAACCGACACACGACCGGTCATTTATTCGTTTTGGCAATCAAACGAAGTCCATTACCGTAGGACTTTTATTCGCGCCCGAGAACACCACGTTTATGTCCGCCGACACAAGCGCGAGTGTTCTTTCTATCTTACCCGTATTCGCGTCTAACGATCGATTATGAAACGAACCTTTCGACGATATATGGGAACTTCGCCGATATATCGAAAACCGTGAAGAAGAGAAAGTGGAAAACAAAACCGGAACATGCGCGCACGTGAATAAGACAAAACTCAGAAGAATAGAAAGGATATCTGGAAGTTATAATGAAACGCAGGCATGTGTGAAAACGATGAAATTGAAATGAAAAGATGGACATAGAAAAGAAAAGAAAAGAAAAGAAAAGAGAAAATAAATTCGACCAGTCAGAGTACGGAAATCGAGCTGGATTTTTCGGTACTGAAAGGAGACCCGCACAGAAGCCCACGCCCATGAGCCCTTCTCATGGGTCCCACCCGAGAGAAACTATGATAATTAATCTCGAATAATTATTTCAATTATTGTCGAGCTACGCGTTTCAATGAATAGAAATGACTGTGAATTTACTGCTGAATATACGGAAAGTGTAAGAAAGAATGTAAAATGTACGTCCTTCGATGTTCAATTTAGAATTACATAGAGGGAATTTTAGACAACCCTTAAAGAACGCAGCCATTCGCTCGGCAATACTTGCACACCATAAGATTTTGACGAAACGCAAGTACTTCCGACCCAGGTCCCACCGCGTGGAGGTTGCTGCAGTTGGAGACCCACGGACTAACGGGGTCTCTACTCTAAATTTCGCGTGACCAGCGTGATCAAATGATCGACGTTCAATAAAACGAAGTCCCCGGTAGGACTTTTAATCGCGCCCGAACACTCCCGTGAGTGTTATAATAACGGTGACTCTAAATTCGCGTTCGCGGCGTCCACGTACCAACCGAGAATTCAGGAGGCTAACTGGAGGAGGGTCAGTCCACGCTTACGGATAGCAGATCCATACCACTCGGCAGCACACGAACCGACACACGACCGGTCATTTATTCGTTTTGGCAATCAAACGAAGTCCATTACCGTAGGACTTTTATTCGCGCCCGAGAACACCACGCCTGTGCCCCGACAAATGCGTAAGTGTTCTTCCTATCCTACCCGTATTCCGCGCGGATATATCGAGATTCGCGAAGAAGAGGAAAAGATGAAGAGAAAGAAGAGAAAGAGAAGAAGCAAATGAGAAGAGAAGAAAACAAGAGTGTGCGCACACGTGAGAAGGATGAAGCAGAAAAGAAAAGAAAGAAAAGAATATCCGTAAGATGCAATGGAACATAGACCCCTGTGAAAAAGATGAAATTGGAAAGAAAATATGGACATGGAAAAGAAAAGAAAAGAAAAGACATACCCGAGCAAAACCAGAGTACGAAAATCCAGCTCGATTATTCGGTACTGAAGGAAGGAGACCCGCACAGAAGCCCACGCCCAAGGGCCCATCCCAAGGGACCCACCCGACAGAAACTATAATAATTAATTATTATAAAATTATATTTTTGAATAAACAAAAATGAAAGAGCGCATTTATTGCAGAATATATGGAAGATGTACGAATGAACGTAAATTGAACGTACTTCGAAATTTAGTTGGAATTTGATAGAGAAAATCTTGGAAAAATCTTGAAGAACGCAGCCATTCGCTCGGTAATACTTGCAGTCTACGAGTTTCCGATCTTTCACAAGTACTTCCGACCCAGGTCCCACCGCGTGGAGGTTGCTGCATCTGGAGACCCGCGGACTAGCGGTGACTCTACTTTTTACTACTACACTACTATCAAGAAAGCAAAGCAACGGGGCGACCTCCACTCCCGACGAATTCAAGCCTCCAAACGCTAAAATTGCAGCCCCATGCGTCTCCGCATTTGGGAACCGACTTACGCATAGCTCAACTATCCAACATCGGAAGCTTCGATCACCACTTGAGCACAACCGATTGTGCTTCGCGACAAACGCCGGAACCCAAAATTGAATCCTCCCGCACTCACAGATACTTACACGAGTATTCCGGAAACACTCACGCGAGTATGTTGAGTACGTTGGAGCCAATGTTGGACTTAAACGCGCCCGAGAACACCAACGCCTATGCCAGCCGACATAAGCGAGTGTCCTTCTATCTTGCCCGAACGGGAGAAAAGAAATCTTTCTACGCCTGAGGTGGAAAGATTCTTTAAACACCCGTATAAAAATCTAAGTCCCGCGATGCTCCTTGGCCGATGAAACGCTTGCGGCACGTAGAAATACGCGAACTAACGGGGATTCTACTCTAAAATCCACGATCCGAGATGGCTTTCCGCTTCGGGAGCTTCAAGCTTCTCAGCAAACTGGAGATGTATAAAACCCCGCTTACAGATTGCTCCACCGTCCACACCGTCGGCTTCAGACATCTCGAGACACGACCGGTCGTGTCTATATTTCGCTATTTCAAAGAACAAAACGAAGTCCTCGGTAGGACTAAATCTCGCGATCGCGAACACCCACGCGCGTGCCGGCCGTCACGCGCGTGAGTGTTTTCCCTATCATTCGCGTACGGAAGCAAGGAGACATTCCCTCCCTGCATATAACAAAAATTATATGCAGAGAGGTTCCATTAACTTCCGTGTAAAAATCCCACGATGATTAGTTCCTCGATTACCTACCTGAAACAGACAAAGGATAAAAGAAGAGATGAATATAAAAGCAAAAATTAAACAGATAACATAAACTAAATATAAAAGCAAAAATTAGAAATAACAAAAATTAAATATAAAAGCAAAAATTAAACAGGTAACATAAACTAAATATAAAAGCAAAAATTAAAAAGATAACAAAAATTAAATATAAAAGCAAAAATTAAAAAGATTAGAAAAATTAAATATAAGAGTAAAAATTATATGCAAAAAGACATTTAATTTAAAAACTTTCCTGTAAATGTTTAATTTCATGATGATCGATCCCTGAATGATCCCTCGCTCGATGATCGCTCCCTCGATGATCTAACCTGAAACAGAAAAAGAGTTAAAAAATGATTAGAAAAAGATAAATAGAAAAGAGGAAAAGAAAAGAAGAGAAGAAGTGAAAAAGAGTATTTGCGTAAGTGTGAGTGAGAAAATTAGAATTCGGAGCGATTGATGTGCATCTCGAAGATCGTTTCACTCGAGGAAAATCAGAGTACTAGAATTGAGTTTGACTTTTCCCTAGTGAAAGAACCAAACCCGCCTAAGGCCCACACCCGAGGGCCCCTCCCAAGGGTCCCACCCGAGAGAAGTCAGAGTAATTAATCGACAATTTAATTAACAATTTAAAATAATTGTTTAAATTATAATATGCAGCCATTCGCCCGGTAGTACTTGCGCTATATAATTACACATATACATATATAATTTAGTTATAGATTTTAGATATAATTTAGATATAGATTTCAATATTTCGCAAGTATTACCGACCCAGGTCCCACCGCTTGGAGGTTGCTGCATCTGGAGACCCACGGGCTAACGGGGACTCTACTCTAAAATTCGCGTTCGAGATGCCTTTCCGCTTCGGGAGCTTCGAGCTTCGCAGCAAACTGGAGATGTATAAAACCCCGCTTACAGATTGCTCCACCGTCCACACCGTCGGCTTCAGACATCTCGAGACACGACCGGTCGTGTCTATATTTCGCTATTTCAAAGAACAAAACGAAGTCCTCGGTAGGACTAAATCTCGCGATCGCGAACACCCACGCGCGTGCCGGCCGTCACGCGCGTGAGTGTTTTCCCTATCATTCGCGTACGGAAGCAAGGAAACATTCCTGTTCTGCTATATAATTCCTATATAATAGAGATTATATGCAAAGAGGTTCCTTTAACTTCCGTGTAAAGATCCCACGATGATAGGTCCTGCGATCACCTAACTTGAAACAGAAAAAGAATATATTATATATATATAGTAAAATATGAGTAAAAATTAAAAAGATAACACAAATTAAATATAAAATCAAAAATTAAAAAGGTAATAAACGTTAAATATAAGAGCAAAAATTAAATGCAATATTATATGCAAAAAGACATTTATATTCAAAAACTTCCCTGTAAAAATTTAATTTCACGATGATTGATCCTTCGATGATCTAACCTGAAACAGAAAAAGAGTATAAAATGAGAGATAAATATAAGAGCAAACATTAAAAAAATATAAAAATTAAATATAAATACAAAAATTATATGCAAAATTATATTCAAAAAGATATGTATATTCAAAAACTTCCCTGTAAAAATTTAATTTCATGATGATCGATTCCTCGTTGAACTAACCTGAAACAGAAAAAGAGTAAAATAAAAGGATGAGAAAAAATAAAAAGAGGAAAAGAAATGAAGAAGAGAAAAAGGAAAAAAGAAGCCCGAAGTATTTGCGTAAGTGTGCGTGAGAAAAATAGAATTCCGAACGGTGTGCATTTCAAAGATCGTTTCGCTCGATGAAAATCAAAATACTATGATTGAATTCGATTTTCCTAGTGAAAGAACGAAACCCGCCTGAGGCCCACACCCGAGGGCCCCTCCCAAGGGTCCCACCCGAGACTTTAGACGAAGAAGATTGAAATATGCAGCATTTCGCCCGGTAGTACTTGCAGTATATAGTTATATATATTATTTAGTTATAAATTTTAAATATTATTTAGACATAAATTTCCACATATTGCAAGTACTACCGACCCAGGTCCCACCGCTTGGAGGTAACTGCATATAGGGACCCACGGGCTAACGGGGACTCTACCCTAAAATTTGCAAGACTGGCGCGATTAAATAATCGACGTAATTAAACGAAGTCCACGGTAGGACTTTTTTAATCGCGCTCGGACACTCACGTGAATGTCCGAATGACGGTGACTCTACTCTAAATTACGCATTATCGACGTAATCTAATTTATATTTCAAGCGAATAAAACTTGATCTTATGAAAACAAAATTGTAAGTTTAATCGAACTTTAAAGAAAATAAAAATGAAAAATTTGTGACTCGACTTTAATGTAAAACTTGATTTTATTAAAATAAAGTTATGATTTTAATTTAAATTTAAAAAAGAAAAATGCGTTTACTCTACTTTAACAATAGAAATGCATAAAATATCTAAAAATTCAATTCGCGTACGCGTGAAAATGTAGGATGGGAGACGGAATATTACGTCGTCTCAGTTTCTCAAATCTACATTACTACTACATAAGAGCATTTTGAGTGACTACGTGATAAAATTAAAATACTACTAAGAGCCAATTTCGAAGAGTTCCGTGGAACCTTCGAAAATAGCTCGATAATCTAATAATTGCCCTCTTGAGCCACAATTTGTGGGGGCCTCTTCGGCATATAGCCTCTTCTTTGCTTCGTGCCCTAACCGCTACAATAGAACACATTCGATAACTATCGTCGATACTAAATAACTACAACCGACCCTTATTCTAAGACGTAGAAGAAAACCAATAAATCTAAAGCAACTCTGAACCAAACCTGAAACGAAAAATCGAGAAAGCATCGGAAGAGAAACGAGAAATAATATATTAATTGCTGAAAATCCTAAGCTAAAAATTGATTAACTTATTATATGTTCTACGCGTTGTGATTCTACAAGTCTCTTTGTCTTTTATCAACGACTCTATTCTTTCAGAAGCAATGACTCTACTTTATTCATTCAAAAGCAATGATTCTACTGAGACTTTTCTTTTAATAATAAAAATAATTAATCTTTAATTAAAAATTTAATGAAAAATCATTGGACGCTCCTTCTTACAAGCAATTATTCGAATTATTAGAAAAGAAATCATACGATTTCGCTTGTAATCCAGAGATTATCCATCGCGAATGTCTTCTAACTTATTGATTATTAAAATTCGCGAATATCGCGATACTTTATCATTTTCGTAAAGGAAAATTATTTCAAAATGCATTGAAATATTGAAAATTTCAAATAATTATAATTAACGCGTTTAAGCAAGAAGACTCTATCCTGATCTAATAAATAAATCAAAAAATAACGAACCATTCACGAGTAAATTTCCGGAGAAATTTACTCGTGGTCACTCAATGCTCTTCTACTTATTAATTACAACCAATCACTCGTGCCGATTCGGACCTTTCGTCCTCGACATGATTGAGTGATCGGAGGGACTTAAAAATTAACTTACTACTTTAGAAGTTCTGCGACGGCTCCAAAACACTGGACCGCGATTTAGGTCGAAATTGAGGGTGGATGATTTGTAGTTGGTTGAAAATGAGGTAGGTCGACATCGACGTTGGTCGAGATCCTCTTCAGTGATGCACTGACTCTAATTCGCGGTAGTTATTTATTAACGAACGATCACTGAATCTATTTCGCGTTACTACTATTCTTTATAAGTACAGTCTGTGCGACTGTTAAGAAAGCAAATAACTTTACGAACAAACACTGACTCTAAGGACTGCATTGCGCGCAGTCTATGCAAAAACACTTATGGTTTAAATCGCGAAACGCGAACGAACAAACACTGCTTCTACTTCGCGATATTTTTATTTTAGCGATACAAATCCTCGATTACTTCATTGCTACGCGCGCGATTGCAACGAGGTTCTGAAACAAAAATCCAAAGGAAATAATAAGTATCACTGTTATAATGAAAACTATAAATCATTAAAGAAATATGTGATAGAGAAATATACTTACTTTAAGTCTTCGTTAATACTCGCTCGAATGACATTCGCAAAAATTTCTAAGTCCACTCGTGGAGATAGATTTTCAAAGTCCTCCGAGAGTCCAAAAATTTCTAAGTCCACTCGTGCTGATAAATTGTCAAAGTCCTCCGGGAGTCAAAAATTTCTAAGTCCATTCGTGGAGATAGATTGTGAAAGTCCACCGGGAATGCAAAAATTTCTAAGTGCCTTCGTGGTGATAGATTTTTAGTCTACCGGGAATGTAAAAATTTCTAAGTCCCTTCGTGGTGATAGATTTTCAAAGTCCACCGGGAGTGCAAAAATTTCTAAGTCCACTCGTGGAGATAGATTTTCAAAGTCCTCCGGGAGTCAAAAATTTCTAAGTCCACTCGTGGAGATAGATTTTCAAAGTCCTCCGGGAGTCAACAATTTCTAAGTGCCTTCGTGGTGATAGATTTTTAGTCTACCGGGAATGTAAAAATTTCTAAGTCCCTTCGTGGTGATAGATTTTCAAAGTCCACCGGGAGTGCAAAAATTTCTAAGTCCACTCGTGCTGATAAATTGTCAAAGTCCTTCGGGAGTGCAAAAATTTCTAAGTCCACTCGTGGAGATAGATTTTCAAAGTCCACCGGGAATGCAAATATTTCTAAGTCCCTTCGTGGTGATACATTTTCAAAGTCCTCCGGGAGTCAAAAATTTCTAAGTCCACTCGTGGAGATAGATTTTCAAAGTCCACCGGGAATGCAAATATTTCTAAGTCCCTTCGTGGTGATACATTTTCAAAGTCCTCCGGGAGTCAAAAATTTCTAAGTCCATTCGTGGAGATAGATTGTCAAAGTCCCCCGAAAATGCGAAGTCGGTCTGAAACAAAATAGAAAATATAGAATTTCGAAAATATGAATAATATAATATTGTACTTGCGTAAACTCTTCGTGAATACTCGCTCGAGAGGCATCCTGCGAAATTTTCTATGCTCCCTCGTCGAAGTCCAAAACACAACTGCACCAGTAACTGTAAGAGGCGGTCGCAGGCCCGTCTTTGTTCTCCCCTCTCGCAGCTCACTATCCCCACTTCGCAATTTAATCTAAAATCAAATAAACTGTACAGAATATTGTAGGAATGAGAAATCCGAAAATATATTTTATTAACTGTTCGTTAATACTTGCAGGAATGTCCTCCGCGAAATTTTCCAAGTTCTCTCGTCGAAGTCCAAAACACAACTGAACTAGTAAATGTAAAAGTCGGTCGAAGGCCCGTCTTTGTTGTTCTCTCTCGCAGCCGAATATCCCCACTTCGCAATTCAATCTAAAATCATATAAACGCTATAGAATATTGTAATTATGAGAAATTCGGAAATATATTTTACTAACTGTTCGTTAATATTTGCAGGAATGTCCTCCGCGAAATTTTCTATGTTCCATCGTTGAAGTCCAAAACACAACTGTACTAGTAACTGTAAGAGGCGGTCGCAGGCCCGTCTTTGTTGTCGTCTCTCGCAGCCGAGTATCCCCACTTCGGAATTCAATCTAAAATCATATAAACGCTATAGAATATTGTAATTATGAGAAATTCGGAAATATATTTTACTAACTATTCGTTAATATTTGCAGGAATGACCTCCGCGAAATTTTCTAAGTTCCCTCGTCGAAGTCCAAAACACAACTGCACTAGTAACTGTAAGAGGCGGTCGCAGGCCCGTCATTGTTGTCCCCTCTAGCAGCTTACTATCCCCACTTCGCAATTCAATCTAAAATCATATAAACGCTATAGAATATTGTAATTATGAGAAATTCGGAAATATATTTTACTAACTGTTCGTTAATACTTGCAGGAATGACCTCCGCGAAATTTTCTAAGTACCCTCGTCAAAGTCCAAAATACAACTGAACCAGTAACTGTAAGAGTCGGTCGAAGGCCCGTCTTTGTTCTCCCCTCTCGCAGTTCACTATCCCCACTTCGCAATTTAATCTAAAATCAAATAAACTGTACAGAATATTGTAGGAATGAGAAATTCGAAAATATATTTTATTAATTGTTCGTTAATACTTGCAGGAATGTCCTCCGCGAAATTTTCTATGTTCCATCGTTGAAGTCCAAAACACAACTGTACTAGTAACTGTAAGAGGCGGTCGCAGGCCCGTCTTTGTTGTCGTCTCTCGCAGCCGAGTATCCCCACTTCGCAATTCAATCTAAAATCATATAAACGCTATAGAATATTGTAATTATGAGAAATTCGGAAATATATTTTACTAACTGTTCGTTAATACTTGCAGGAATGACCTCCGCGAAATTTTCTAAGTACCCTCGTCAAAGTCCAAAATACAACTGAACCAGTAACTGTAAGAGTCGGTCGAAGGCCCGTCTTTGTTCTCCCCTCTCGCAGTTCACTATCCCCACTTCGCAATTTAATCTAAAATCAAATAAACTGTACAGAATATTGTAGGAATGAGAAATTCGAAAATATATTTTATTAATTGTTCGTTAATACTTGCAGGAATGTCCTCCGCGAAATTTTCTATGTTCCATCGTTGAAGTCCAAAACACAACTGTACTAGTAACTGTAAGAGGCGGTCGCAGGCCCGTCTTTGTTGTCGTCTCTCGCAGCCGAGTATCCCCACTTCGGAATTCAATCTAAAATCATATAAACGCTATAGAATATTGTAATTATGAGAAATTCGGAAATATATTTTACTAACTATTCGTTAATATTTGCAGGAATGACCTCCGCGAAATTTTCTAAGTTCCCTCGTCGAAGTCCAAAACACAACTGCACTAGTAACTGTAAGAGGCGGTCGCAGGCCCGTCATTGTTGTCCCCTCTAGCAGCTTACTATCCCCACTTCGCAATTCAATCTAAAATCATATAAACGCTATAGAATATTGTAATTATGAGAAATTCGGAAATATATTTTACTAACTGTTCGTTAATACTTGCAGGAATGACCTCCGCGAAATTTTCTAAGTACCCTCGTCAAAGTCCAAAATACAACTGAACCAGTAACTGTAAGAGTCGGTCGAAGGCCCGTCTTTGTTCTCCCCTCTCGCAGTTCACTATCCCCACTTCGCAATTTAATCTAAAATCAAATAAACTGTACAGAATATTGTAGGAATGAGAAATTCGAAAATATATTTTATTAATTGTTCGTTAATACTTGCAGGAATGTCCTCCGCGAAATTTTCTATGTTCCATCGTTGAAGTCCAAAACACAACTGTACTAGTAACTGTAAGAGGCGGTCGCAGGCCCGTCTTTGTTGTCGTCTCTCGCAGCCGAGTATCCCCACTTCGCAATTCAATCTAAAATCATATAAACGCTATAGAATATTGTAATTATGAGAAATTCGGAAATATATTTTACTAACTGTTCGTTAATACTTGCAGGAATGACCTCCGCGAAATTTTCTAAGTACCCTCGTCAAAGTCCAAAATACAACTGAACCAGTAACTGTAAGAGTCGGTCGAAGGCCCGTCTTTGTTCTCCCCTCTCGCAGTTCACTATCCCCACTTCGCAATTTAATCTAAAATCAAATAAACTGTACAGAATATTGTAGGAATGAGAAATTCGAAAATATATTTTATTAATTGTTCGTTAATACTTGCAGGAATGTCCTCCGCGAAATTTTCTATGTTCCATCGTTGAAGTCCAAAACACAACTGTACTAGTAACTGTAAGAGGCGGTCGCAGGCCCGTCTTTGTTGTCGTCTCTCGCAGCCGAGTATCCCCACTTCGCAATTCAATCTAAAATCATATAAACGCTATAGAATATTGTAATTATGAGAAATTCGGAAATATATTTTACTAACTATTCGTTAATATTTGCAGGAATGACCTCCGCGAAATTTTCTAAGTTCCCTCGTCGAAGTCCAAAACACAACTGCACTAGTAACTGTAAGAGGCGGTCGCAGGCCCGTCATTGTTGTCCCCTCTAGCAGCTTACTATCCCCACTTCGCAATTCAATCTAAAATCATATAAACGCTATAGAATATTGTAATTATGAGAAATTCGAAAATATATTTTACTAACTGTTCGTTAATACTTGCAGGAATGACCTCCGCGAAATTTTCTAAGTACCCTCGTCAAAGTCCAAAATACAACTGAACCAGTAACTGTAAGAGTCGGTCGAAGGCCCGTCTTTGTTCTCCCCTCTCGCAGTTCACTATCCCCACTTCGCAATTTAATCTAAAATCAAATAAACTGTACAGAATATTGTAGGAATGAGAAATTCGAAAATATATTTTATTAATTGTTCGTTAATACTTGCAGGAATGTCCTCCGCGAAATTTTCTATGTTCCATCGTTGAAGTCCAAAACACAACTGTACTAGTAACTGTAAGAGGCGGTCGCAGGCCCGTCTTTGTTGTCGTCTCTCGCAGCCGAGTATCCCCACTTCGCAATTCAATCTAAAATCATATAAACGCTATAGAATATTGTAATTATGAGAAATTCGGAAATATATTTTACTAACTGTTCGTTAATACTTGCAGGAATGACCTCCGCGAAATTTTCTAAGTACCCTCGTCAAAGTCCAAAATACAACTGAACCAGTAACTGTAAGAGTCGGTCGAAGGCCCGTCTTTGTTCTCCCCTCTCGCAGTTCACTATCCCCACTTCGCAATTTAATCTAAAATCAAATAAACTGTACAGAATATTGTAGGAATGAGAAATTCGAAAATATATTTTATTAATTGTTCGTTAATACTTGCAGGAATGTCCTCCGCGAAATTTTCTATGTTCCATCGTTGAAGTCCAAAACACAACTGTACTAGTAACTGTAAGAGGCGGTCGCAGGCCCGTCTTTGTTGTCGTCTCTCGCAGCCGAGTATCCCCACTTCGGAATTCAATCTAAAATCATATAAACGCTATAGAATATTGTAATTATGAGAAATTCGGAAATATATTTTACTAACTATTCGTTAATATTTGCAGGAATGACCTCCGCGAAATTTTCTAAGTTCCCTCGTCGAAGTCCAAAACACAACTGCACTAGTAACTGTAAGAGGCGGTCGCAGGCCCGTCATTGTTGTCCCCTCTAGCAGCTTACTATCCCCACTTCGCAATTCAATCTAAAATCATATAAACGCTATAGAATATTGTAATTATGAGAAATTCGGAAATATATTTTACTAACTGTTCGTTAATACTTGCAGGAATGACCTCCGCGAAATTTTCTAAGTACCCTCGTCAAAGTCCAAAATACAACTGAACCAGTAACTGTAAGAGTCGGTCGAAGGCCCGTCTTTGTTCTCCCCTCTCGCAGTTCACTATCCCCACTTCGCAATTTAATCTAAAATCAAATAAACTGTACAGAATATTGTAGGAATGAGAAATTCGAAAATATATTTTATTAATTGTTCGTTAATACTTGCAGGAATGACCTCCGCGAAATTTTCTATGTTCCATCGTTGAAGTCCAAAACACAACTGTACTAGTAACTGTAAGAGGCGGTCGCAGGCCCGTCTTTGTTGTCGTCTCTCGCAGCCGAGTATCCCCACTTCGCAATTCAATCTAAAATCATATAAACGCTATAGAATATTGTAATTATGAGAAATTCGGAAATATATTTTACTAACTGTTCGTTAATACTTGCAGGAATGACCTCCGCGAAATTTTCTAAGTACCCTCGTCAAAGTCCAAAATACAACTGAACCAGTAACTGTAAGAGTCGGTCGAAGGCCCGTCTTTGTTCTCCCCTCTCGCAGTTCACTATCCCCACTTCGCAATTTAATCTAAAATCAAATAAACTGTACAGAATATTGTAGGAATGAGAAATTCGAAAATATATTTTATTAATTGTTCGTTAATACTTGCAGGAATGTCCTCCGCGAAATTTTCTATGTTCCATCGTTGAAGTCCAAAACACAACTGTACTAGTAACTGTAAGAGGCGGTCGCAGGCCCGTCTTTGTTGTCGTCTCTCGCAGCCGAGTATCCCCACTTCGGAATTCAATCTAAAATCATATAAACGCTATAGAATATTGTAATTATGAGAAATTCGGAAATATATTTTACTAACTATTCGTTAATATTTGCAGGAATGACCTCCGCGAAATTTTCTAAGTTCCCTCGTCGAAGTCCAAAACACAACTGCACTAGTAACTGTAAGAGGCGGTCGCAGGCCCGTCATTGTTGTCCCCTCTAGCAGCTTACTATCCCCACTTCGCAATTCAATCTAAAATCATATAAACGCTATAGAATATTGTAATTATGAGAAATTCGGAAATATATTTTACTAACTGTTCGTTAATACTTGCAGGAATGACCTCCGCGAAATTTTCTAAGTACCCTCGTCAAAGTCCAAAATACAACTGAACCAGTAACTGTAAGAGTCGGTCGAAGGCCCGTCTTTGTTCTCCCCTCTCGCAGTTCACTATCCCCACTTCGCAATTTAATCTAAAATCAAATAAACTGTACAGAATATTGTAGGAATGAGAAATTCGAAAATATATTTTATTAATTGTTCGTTAATACTTGCAGGAATGTCCTCCGCGAAATTTTCTATGTTCCATCGTTGAAGTCCAAAACACAACTGTACTAGTAACTGTAAGAGGCGGTCGCAGGCCCGTCTTTGTTGTCGTCTCTCGCAGCCGAGTATCCCCACTTCGCAATTCAATCTAAAATCATATAAACGCTATAGAATATTGTAATTATGAGAAATTCGGAAATATATTTTACTAACTGTTCGTTAATACTTGCAGGAATGACCTCCGCGAAATTTTCTAAGTACCCTCGTCAAAGTCCAAAATACAACTGAACCAGTAACTGTAAGAGTCGGTCGAAGGCCCGTCTTTGTTCTCCCCTCTCGCAGTTCACTATCCCCACTTCGCAATTTAATCTAAAATCAAATAAACTGTACAGAATATTGTAGGAATGAGAAATTCGAAAATATATTTTATTAATTGTTCGTTAATACTTGCAGGAATGTCCTCCGCGAAATTTTCTATGTTCCATCGTTGAAGTCCAAAACACAACTGTACTAGTAACTGTAAGAGGCGGTCGCAGGCCCGTCTTTGTTGTCGTCTCTCGCAGCCGAGTATCCCCACTTCGGAATTCAATCTAAAATCATATAAACGCTATAGAATATTGTAATTATGAGAAATTCGGAAATATATTTTACTAACTATTCGTTAATATTTGCAGGAATGACCTCCGCGAAATTTTCTAAGTTCCCTCGTCGAAGTCCAAAACACAACTGCACTAGTAACTGTAAGAGGCGGTCGCAGGCCCGTCATTGTTGTCCCCTCTAGCAGCTTACTATCCCCACTTCGCAATTCAATCTAAAATCATATAAACGCTATAGAATATTGTAATTATGAGAAATTCGGAAATATATTTTACTAACTGTTCGTTAATACTTGCAGGAATGACCTCCGCGAAATTTTCTAAGTACCCTCGTCAAAGTCCAAAATACAACTGAACCAGTAACTGTAAGAGTCGGTCGAAGGCCCGTCTTTGTTCTCCCCTCTCGCAGTTCACTATCCCCACTTCGCAATTTAATCTAAAATCAAATAAACTGTACAGAATATTGTAGGAATGAGAAATTCGAAAATATATTTTATTAATTGTTCGTTAATACTTGCAGGAATGTCCTCCGCGAAATTTTCTATGTTCCATCGTTGAAGTCCAAAACACAACTGTACTAGTAACTGTAAGAGGCGGTCGCAGGCCCGTCTTTGTTGTCGTCTCTCGCAGCCGAGTATCCCCACTTCGCAATTCAATCTAAAATCATATAAACGCTATAGAATATTGTAATTATGAGAAATTCGGAAATATATTTTACTAACTGTTCGTTAATACTTGCAGGAATGACCTCCGCGAAATTTTCTAAGTACCCTCGTCAAAGTCCAAAATACAACTGAACCAGTAACTGTAAGAGTCGGTCGAAGGCCCGTCTTTGTTCTCCCCTCTCGCAGTTCACTATCCCCACTTCGCAATTTAATCTAAAATCAAATAAACTGTACAGAATATTGTAGGAATGAGAAATTCGAAAATATATTTTATTAATTGTTCGTTAATACTTGCAGGAATGTCCTCCGCGAAATTTTCTATGTTCCATCGTTGAAGTCCAAAACACAACTGTACTAGTAACTGTAAGAGGCGGTCGCAGGCCCGTCTTTGTTGTCGTCTCTCGCAGCCGAGTATCCCCACTTCGGAATTCAATCTAAAATCATATAAACGCTATAGAATATTGTAATTATGAGAAATTCGGAAATATATTTTACTAACTATTCGTTAATATTTGCAGGAATGACCTCCGCGAAATTTTCTAAGTTCCCTCGTCGAAGTCCAAAACACAACTGCACTAGTAACTGTAAGAGGCGGTCGCAGGCCCGTCATTGTTGTCCCCTCTAGCAGCTTACTATCCCCACTTCGCAATTCAATCTAAAATCATATAAACGCTATAGAATATTGTAATTATGAGAAATTCGGAAATATATTTTACTAACTGTTCGTTAATACTTGCAGGAATGACCTCCGCGAAATTTTCTAAGTACCCTCGTCAAAGTCCAAAATACAACTGAACCAGTAACTGTAAGAGTCGGTCGAAGGCCCGTCTTTGTTCTCCCCTCTCGCAGTTCACTATCCTCACTTCGCAATTTAATCTAAAATCAAATAAACTGTACAGAATATTGTAGGAATGAGAAATTCGAAAATATATTTTATTAATTGTTCGTTAATACTTGCAGGAATGTCCTCCGCGAAATTTTCTATGTTCCATCGTTGAAGTCCAAAACACAACTGTACTAGTAACTGTAAGAGGCGGTCGCAGGCCCGTCTTTGTTGTCGTCTCTCGCAGCCGAGTATCCCCACTTCGCAATTCAATCTAAAATCATATAAACGCTATAGAATATTGTAATTATGAGAAATTCGGAAATATATTTTACTAACTGTTCGTTAATACTTGCAGGAATGACCTCCGCGAAATTTTCTAAGTACCCTCGTCAAAGTCCAAAATACAACTGAACCAGTAACTGTAAGAGTCGGTCGAAGGCCCGTCTTTGTTCTCCCCTCTCGCAGTTCACTATCCCCACTTCGCAATTTAATCTAAAATCAAATAAACTGTACAGAATATTGTAGGAATGAGAAATTCGAAAATATATTTTATTAATTGTTCGTTAATACTTGCAGGAATGTCCTCCGCGAAATTTTCTATGTTCCATCGTTGAAGTCCAAAACACAACTGTACTAGTAACTGTAAGAGGCGGTCGCAGGCCCGTCTTTGTTGTCGTCTCTCGCAGCCGAGTATCCCCACTTCGGAATTCAATCTAAAATCATATAAACGCTATAGAATATTGTAATTATGAGAAATTCGGAAATATATTTTACTAACTGTTCGTTAATACTTGCAGGAATGTCCTCCGCGAAATTTTCTAAGTTCCCTCGTCGAAGTCCAAAACACAACTGTACTAGTAACTGTAAGAGTCGGTCGAAGGCCCGTCTTTGTTCTCCCCTCTCGCAGCTTACTATCCCCACTTCGCAATTTAATCTAAAATCAAATAAACTGTACAGAATATTGTAGGAAGGAAAAATTCGGAAATATATTTTATCAACTGTTCGTTAATACTTGCAGGAATGTCCTCCGCGAAATTTTCTATGTTCCATCGTCGAAGTCCAAAACACAACTGTACTAGTAACTGTAAGAGTCGGTCGAAGGCCCGTCTTTGTTCTCCCCTCTCGCAGCTTACTATCCCCACTTCGCAATTTAATCTAAAATCAAATAAACTGTACAGAATATTGTAGGAAGGAGAAATTCGGAAATATATTTTATTAACTGTTCGTTAATACTTGCAGGTGTGGTTTCCGCGAAATTTTCCAAGTTCCCTCGTCGAAGTCCAAAACACAACTAAACTAGTAACTGTAAGAGGCGATCGAAGGCCCGTCTTTGTTGTCCCCTCTCGTAGGCGAGTATCCCCACTTCGCAATTTGAATCTAAAACAAAATAAATCGCATAGAAAATTATAAAAAATATGTGAGAATAAATGTACTTACATTAACTCTTCTTTATTACTTGTCGAGAACGCGTGCTGGGAGGCCTGCGATGCGTACTCGTCGAAATTCGAAGCAAGATTGCACCAGTAGCTGTCGCTTATATTGTCGTCACGAGTGGGAGAATATCCCCACTCCACAATTTCGTTCTAAAACGAAATAAATCGTATAGAATATTGAAATAATGAGTGATATAGTTATGTACTTACATTGATTCTTCTCCATTACTTCCAAACAATGCGTACTACGTGAACTGCGATGCGTACTCTTCGAAATTCGTAGCAAGACTGAACCGTTTACTATTAAAATCGGTCGGACGCTCGACTTTGTTGTCATCTCGGGAAGCTCACTATCCCCACTCCACAATTTCGTTCTAAAACGAAATAAATCGTATGGAATATTGAAATAATGAGTGATATAGTTATGTACTTACATTGATTCTTCTCCATTACTTCCAAAGAATGCGTACTACGTGATCTGCGATGCGTACTCTTCGAAATTCGTAGCGAGACTGAACCGTTTACTATTAAAATCGGTCGGACGCTCGACTTTGTTGTCATCTCGGGGAGCCCACTATCCCCACTCCACAATTTCGTTCTAAAACGAAATAAATCGTATAGAATATTGAAATAATGAGTGATATAGTTATGTACTTACATTGATTCTTCTCCATTACTTCCAAAAAATGCGTACTACGTGATCTGCGATGCGTACTCTTCGAAATTCGTAGCGAGACTGAACCGTTTACTATTAAAATCGGTCGGACGCTCGACTTTGTTGTCATCTCGGGAAGCCCACTATCCCCACTCCACAATTTCGTTCTAAAACGAAATAAATCGTATAGAATATTGAAATAATGAGTGATATAGTTATGTACTTACATTGATTCTTCTCCATTACTTCCAAAAAATGCGTACTACGTGATCTGCGATGCGTACTCTTCGAAATTCGTAGCGAGACTGAACCGTTTACTATTAAAATCGGTCGGACGCTCGACTTTGTTGTCATCTCGGGAAGCCCACTATCCCCACTCCACAATTTCGTTCTAAAACGAAATAAATCGTATAGAATATTGAAATAATGAGTGATATGGTTATGTACTTACATTGATTCTTCTCTATTACTTCCAAAAAATGCGTACTACGTGATCTGCGATGCGTACTCTTCGAAATTCGTAGCGAGACTGAACCGTTTACTATTAAAATCGGTCGGACGCTCGACTTTGTTGTCATCTCGGGAAGCCCACTATCCCCACTCCACAATTTCGTTCTAAAACGAAATAAATCGTATAGAATATTGAAATAATGAGTGATATGGTTATGTACTTACATTGATTCTTCTCTATTACTTCCAAAAAATGCGTACTACGTGATCTGCGATGCGTACTCTTCGAAATTCGTAGCGAGACTGAACCGTTTACTATTAAAATCGGTCGGACGCTCGACTTTGTTGTCATCTCGGGAAGCCCACTATCCCCACTCCACAATTTCGTTCTAAAACGAAATAAATCGTATAGAATATTGAAATAATGAGTGATATGGTTATGTACTTACATTGATTCTTCTCTATTACTTCCAAAAAATGCGTACTACGTGATCTGCGATGCGTACTCTTCGAAATTCGTAGCGAGACTGAACCGTTTACTATTAAAATCGGTCGGACGCTCGACTTTGTTGTCATCTCGGGAAGCCCACTATCCCCACTCCACAATTTCGTTCTAAAACGAAATAAATCGTATAGAATATTGAAATAATGAGTGATATGGTTATGTACTTACATTGATTCTTCTCTATTACTTCCAAAAAATGCGTACTACGTGATCTGCGATGCGTACTCTTCGAAATTCGTAGCGAGACTGAACCGTTTACTATTAAAATCGGTCGGACGCTCGACTTTGTTGTCATCTCGGGAAGCCCACTATCCCCACTCCACAATTTCGTTCTAAAACGAAATAAATCGTATAGAATATTGAAATAATGAGTGATATGGTTATGTACTTACATTGATTCTTCTCTATTACTTCCAAAAAATGCGTACTACGTGATCTGCGATGCGTACTCTTCGAAATTCGTAGCGAGACTGAACCGTTTACTATTAAAATCGGTCGGACGCTCGACTTTGTTGTCATCTCGGGAAGCTCACTATCCCCACTCCACAATTTCGTTCTAAAACGAAATAAATCGTATAGAATATTAAAAGAATGAGTGATATAGTTATGTACTTACATTGATTCTTCTCTATTACTTCCAAAGGATGCGTACTACGAGAACTGCGATGTGCACTCGTCGACATACAAAAGGAAACTAACAAAATAATAGTCAAAGTAAATAAAAGTCGTATATGTTCGTATTACACAAAGCCAACGATCGCGAAACGAAAATTTCAAAGTATTAAAATTATAAACTAGTTCTTTTATTTCTTATACGTATCGATCTTTGTAATGTTAAACGAATATAGTGTTGTTTAAATATTAAAACTGTGCAGATATTAAAAACTGTTTAAATAAATGTAAAATTATCGAAAATATTAATTTCTGAGCTTTCGCCTTTGGAAAGATCCGATATTCACTCGTCGGTATACAAAAGAAAACTAATTCGAAATCTTATGTAGCTATATAGTAAATATGTACAAGTAAATAAAACAGTATTGGTTTGTGCTTACCTTCGCATTGAAAGAATTTTTCTAAAAGATTATGAATGCAGCGTATCAATTTACACAGGTTTATAGATTCACAGCTTGGAGACAATGTTTTATACTCGGTTCCATGTATTTGTGTGAATGTTCCACTATCTGTGTGACAGCAAGCGAGTGAATATCTTTGTCCACATCTTTTGCGATGAAATACAGATACTTTTGCAAAAAATAATATTGGTCGATGTGCTAATGCTTTTTAGAATTTATACAGATCAGTAATGTTCGAAAATCTAGACGAAATCCTTTTTTTTCTTCCCTTATTCAGATGAATTTCTTCTTCGTTGCAGCTTTTTCTTCTTCCAAAGCGATTAGAACTTCTGGCTACTAACGAGTACATAATAAATACTCTCGAACAGAAATTATTTATGAATTAATATTTATAGATCAATCTATAGGGAAATATAATTAAATATCATTCTTTTCGAACATTTACAAGAGATATTGATCATGGAAAAGATAAATTCTTTGATTATTCCATTAATTAATTAATTATCTTTTGACACCCGAAGTAAAAGAAGACAGAAGAAACTTACGTGTATCATTACGCGGGTATTTACGTATTTGGCGGGAATTTTATATAACTTAATAGAAAGTAGTAAGACGTTTCATAACAATTTTCAATGATTTTTTCGCGATTGAATGTTATATTTTGTGCTATTTTTCAATAAAATGTTAAGAAAAATTAATATATTTATTAATGCGTAATATTTCTAAAATGACGCAATATGTATGTACAACGTGAAGCTGCACATTCACGGTGTAGATGACGCCATTGCTGCTTCGGTTTGTACCAACCAAATATGTCTCCCCGTTACAAGTAATTAGAAGATTTTTTCCACCGTACACTTTATTACTATACACCAATCGATAGCTAAATAAACGATTTTCAAAAGGCCGCATTCTCAAATCGGAACATCGTTGCGTTTAAAAGATATTCGTGAAAATAAAATCGGTCTCGTTGATCCCTCGGGGAGCTATTGCATCGTACTTTTTTTTCGATTTTCCAGCTTAATTTTCTCAATATCGATAATTCTCCCGCTTTTTAGCAATACTCTGATCAATAATTTTGCGTTTATAATCACAATAGATGGATATTTTATATTATATTCGATTTTCAAACACATATACACACACACACGTATATGGATATTTTTACAGATTATATATACACATACACTTTTTTGATCTTCTTCTTTTTTCACACACACACTTTTAATTTTATCCTGTATTAATATGATTTCACATTTTTCAGATTTTCAAGAATTTCACGAGATAAGACAGAGCATCGAATTAGAATCAGTGTTAGTGGATCGTTCTTTGTCTCCCAAAATCGAGATGTTCGTCGTTTGAAGGATCAACAGCTACTACCTCTTTGTCTCCTGAGCAACTGTGAAAAATGAAAAAACGTAATCTGTGAGAATGCGTGAATACTAGACGTTTCGAAGAATTTATGCATGTATAATATACGTATATGTGTGTATATGTGTGATACGATTATTACGAATGTTTTGGTGCGTTGTTCCGAGCTCGACAATCGTTTACATCTGTGTTTTTTCTTTCTTTTTTTTGTCATTTGCTTTCGCTTCGAAAAAGACAGAAGAGAAAATATAAATTAGGTTAGTAAGTCAATTCAGTTCTTGTTATTTATATAGGTTAGTACTGTCCATAAATAATGAGTAGTTTTCGTGATCGTTTCAATGATACATTTTAATGATTAGTTCTGTATATATTTATTTACATATTTATTATTTCTCCTTCTTTCCTTTCTTTTTGATTCTCGATTATCTATGATTATTATCGACACATGATATATTACTTCGATCATAAATTATGTAATTATTCGATATGTTTAAATAAAAATTCAAAGAAGTATTATTTTTTTCAAATATTTATAAAATATATATGTAGTCACATATACAGATATGTGTGTGTGTGTATATATATATATATATCATACATAAATCCATCAATACATAAATCCATCGAATTATTTTGATTTAACAATTACTCATTATTTCGCGTAATGTATAAAGCATAGGGATAACTTTCTGATACAAGTGCGTATCTATTTAACGTTTCTATATCTTTAAAAAATATCATGTTTTCATTAAAAAATTATTGTCTATGTTTGAAATTCGAATTAATTACATTTGTCATCCATATCGTATTATCTACGTACTTATATTATATTTTTTATTATTTTTCATTGAAAAATATAATATTTGATTTGACTGGATTGTACCTGTGATGACGTCATGGAATTATAGGGACTACTTTCCTTCCTTGCCACTAGTCTCATCGTCATCTTGGACGCAGTGACAAGTGTACACGGTGTTTCGTCGCTCCGCATAATTACAGGTAATTAGCAAATTTTTTCTAACGTACATCCTTTTCCAATATATCAATCGATAGCCAAACGTGCGATTTTCATGAGGCCGCGTTCGCAAGTCTGGGCATCATCGCGTTAAAAAGATATTCGCGAAAATAAAATCAGCCTCTCGTAGATCGCCCAAGGAGCTTTCGCGTCGTATTGTTTCTTCTATTTTCTTGTTTTATTCTCACAATATTAATACTTCTCTCACTTTTTAATGATACTCTGATCAATAGTTTTGCATTAATAGTTGTAATCGATTGATAATTTGTATTAAATTCGATTTTCATATATGATCATACACACTCACACACACATGCATGCACGCACACAACAGAAATACGATCATTTATATACATATAGGTATACGATCATATATATATATATATATATATTACATACAGTGTACAATCATATATATGTATATATATATATAGATATACGATAATATGTAACACACACACACACACACACACACACACACACACACACACATGTATGTATATTCCCTACACATATTACACACACACTTTTAATCTTGTCCTGTAGTAATATGATCCTATTTTTTTCAGATTTTCAAGAATTCCGGAGCTACAGTACAAAGCGTTGAATATTCCCAGTGTTTACTGGCATTTACTGGATTTATTTCTTCGATACATTTATTCGATAGGTAAGTTTATTTTATTTTAATAAATATAGCGAGATTTAATAGAAAGAGATAGGTAATATACGACATGAAAGCTACATTAGGTTGTATATTTCTAAAACATTCTTCGATCGATATCAAAACAAAAACAGTCGAGTGTTCGAACTCTCTCAAAGCCACGTGAGAGATCTTTATTTCTATATAACATTTGGACGAGTACAAACAAAAGCAGATTAATTTCGACATCGAATTTATTTCTGCAATTATTTTATTTTAGAAAATTTATTACATTTTTATTAATAATTAGGTTTCCATATGCAGTTACTTCCAAGCGATGAGACTTGGTCAATCGATATTGTTTGAGTTTGTATTTTAAGATACAAAGCAAGCAATATCGAACAAATGGCTGCATACTTTGGTACATTTCAAAAGTACTTAGCTTTTAATAATTTCAATATTCATAACGTATTAAATTATTTCTTAGTGAAACGCACTGAAAAATTCTAATTTCTTTATTATTTTTATTTGTTCTTGATTATTTTCATTTACTTTTATTTATTTTTATCAACTTTTTTCAGGTTAAATATTATATTTTTTATTCTACTTATGTTCACTATTATATGCTCATATTTTTAAATTAAAAATTTGTTTTTAAATACATATGATGAGCTCCTTAATAAAGAGAGAAAGATAGCGTATAAATAATAGCTTTAAAATATCCCCACCAATTGCCAAATAATTCTTGGAAATGAGTTTCCGACGAGCAACAAAAGAAAAAGCATGATATTATTCTATTACAGGTATATCTATATACATGTTTGTATACGCTACACTGTACGCAGTATTTGGGAAGTACAGACAATAGCACATGTAAACAATCAAAGAACGACCAAGAGGACGACTTAGTTCATTTCTAAACACTTTTCGTTTGTATCAGCAGCCGTCCAGACGTGTTCAGACTTGTTCCTGCTTCTTCAATTTTGGTTCTTCTAATTTCTCATTTACATTATATATAATATTTTATAATCTTGATTTAATCATTTACAGTTTATCAATCTTATTTTCTATTCTATTAGATTTCGATATATAATATAGCATTTATATGTTGAATATGCAAATCACATTTACGTGCATAATCTTATTCTCTATTAATAATAGTTTGAATATTTTCAAATAATTATTCATCATATTGACCAATATAACATTCACTATTGAATTTGAAATTTTAATTTAATTTTAATTATTATAAAAAATTAGATGTTAATTCTAACAAACTATCTATTGTGTTATACGATTTCATGTGTTCTGTCGTAGTCTTATTATAAGTTTCTATGCTCTATTATATCCAGAACTTTTATTATATAATATTTTATATTTTTTTTAAGAAATTTATATATGAATCTCCTACGCAGCTACCTCCTTGTGGTGGGATCTGGAAATCGGTATTGCGAACGTTTTATTTATTATATACAACGTACGCACTATCGGTCCAAAGGCTGACGTTCGGTGTATTAGAAAATAATTTTGATTAAATTTCAATTTGTTCAGAATTATTATGATCTTTGTAATGTTAATCGAATTTATTATTGTTTAAATATTAATTTAATCTACTTATACATTAAAGATTGTCTAAATAATCGGAAAATTACAAATATTACTCTGTATTTTTTCATATATTGCTTTAAAAGTTCTGTATAATTCTTAGAAATTTTACAGATCAGATTTTATGATCGCTTGGCAGGATAAAGAAAACGTGAATAAAGAAATGTTTTGAGTAATTTATCGAAAGGAATCGTGATGTAGGTACGCAGTACGATCGTTCTAACGAGAGATCGATAAAAGATCGATGAGAGATCTCTAATTAGTGAAGCACGTACAACTATAAATTAGCGTCGGTCAAGCTTGATTTTTCCTCTTATAATAAATACGGTGAATTCCCTCTTTTTTTACCGTTTACTGCGAAGAATTTCCTATTTTAATAAATCTAATCGAAGGATACAAACTAAATAATATTACTTCGATCAGTAAGCGTATTGTAAATCATTGAGAAAATTTTATACTCGTGTAGGTATATACATTTGTGTGTGTGTGTGTGTATCGTAAACAAATAAAGTTACAATGAAACTGTACGTGTTACAAATTACAAAAAAAATCAGTCTGAATAAATATATGTTCAAAGAAAATTTTATTAATACTTTTAGAACTCTTTCTTTACGAAACAACAAGTAAAAATATTTGCATGAAAATCGAATTTGAACTTATCTGTCGTAAAGAAAAATAAAAAAAAAACTATCCGTTCAACTTTCCAATGATTGTCAAGTTTAAAACAATAAGACGTTACATTTCATAGATCAATTTAATCGCATAACTCTTATGGTTTCTCGGACCAGTGAGCCCATGTTTTAATCAAATTGTATAAAGCATTTCCAGGACAACTAGTTTGAGCGGTTTGTCGATGGCCAAGAAGTTTGTAATCGGACTTGATTTTGTTGTTAGCTACTCCGTAAGCTATCAAATTCTGTGTTGCTCGAACGCTCGCTGAATTTGGTACGGTATCTATACACAAGTAGACATAAGTAAAATTTTCAATTGTAGGAAAAATAAAAACGAACGAAAAAATTAAATTTAAAAAGAAAGTATGATAAAAGATGCGCTTGTAACTTACTTGTAAATTTACCAATGAGGCAAATACCGATACTTTTGGCATTGTACTGGACCGAATGTGAGCCATGTTTACCCCAGCCACGACCTTCGTAGACATTACCATCTTCACCGACCAAAAAATTGTAGCCGATGTCGTCCCATTTTTTCGTGTTCATATGATTATTCTACGAATATAATAAGTAGTTATTTTTTCAATTATTCCAGCAATAATTTCGTAACGTTATCAGACATCTTCGTGAATAGAAACCAAAAGAAATAAAAAGAACATATCATAAGCGTCACCTGAAAACTTCTAACTCTAGCCTGACAAATTGCTTGAGTGTTACAACCAACTGTATCCGAATGATGAATAACAACGTAAGGAACTGGATTAATTTTAAGAGCAGGTATAGTAGTTTTCGGCGGTCTAGCTCCCCATTGTTGTCTCGAAATGATATTAGGTGTTCCTGAAAATAAATATGTAAGTATCAGATAACAAATCGATCGATCAGCAATTTTATTTACTGCGATAAAAATTCAACTGCGAAAACATACGAAGAGATAATGTCATTAAAGAAATTACACTATATAACGTATAAAATCTTTTTTTTTTTTCGATCTAATCTCCTCATGTCAAAGCTGACGTCACGATATAATTACCGTACTAACGGCCGATAAAATTATTCTCGCAATTATATATTTTCACACGGTTTACTCTTTTAATGGAGATACACAATTGTTTTTCAAATTTATCTCGTCGGATTTTGTCTCGTCGAACGAACGATCAATTTTATTGCCGAATTGCTAATGATTACTCCGATATTTTACATTTTTTTCTCGAATGAAAATAAATTTCGTTAAGTGCGAAGTATATGTCATATCGAGATACGAGTCAAGGTCTTTTTAATTGTATCTCTTGGTCTCTTCGTTTTATTTCGCAATTGAACGAATCTATAAAACGATCGACGGACATTCGATTCGAGAAAACTGATTACGTCGCAAGAAGAGAAACAACGTAAGAGAGATAGAGAGAGAGAAAGAAAGAAAAAAAGAGAAAGAGTTGTTACCAAATGTTTCAGCCGAATCTGCAACTTCCGTTGCACGGCAAATTGCGATGCAAATTGCAACAAGTAGAAACGTTACTCGGACCATTCTCGTTACTTCTTTGATACTATACACTACTTGATGGCAGTTAATATATACTGATCAACTAATCCGCTCTTGAACGCATACATCGAACACATGACCTTTGCACATAGATATTAATATCAAGCATATAAAAGTATTCGTTTGTATTGGTACGTCTGTTGTATACAAGCAATGAAAATTATACGTGTGTATGCGTTCGTGTTCTTTATCTTCGTATACATAAAATAGAATATTAAATTCTTTTTAAGAGACTCTTCAATCGGGGCTTCCCAATTGATTTGCGTATCGTTTTATCGTTATTGCAAGCATATCAATATTTATTTAATTTTTTTTTTGTTATAAATGCGATCAGATACATAGAATGTTAAATATTCATTCTCGCAAATGTATGTTAATAGATATGTAAATAGTCATCGCGATTCGATGATTTCGCCGAACATTAAATTGAATCAATGTAATTATACCGCAAATATATAACGCAAAACAAATTGTTTATATGATCTGATATAATTGTTGCACTGTACACATAAGATCTTTCTTTTCTCCTTTTCTTTTTTTTTCTATTCTAATCGATTCGTAAATAATATATACTCGTCGATATGTATTATTTTGTCTGAAATCATACGCTAATCGAAAAGTTTTCGTCAATATATATTACTATCCTACGTAATGTAATGAATAATTTACAAAAACGATTTATATTTAAATACAAAATTCATTCGAAACATTATATACAATGTTCGAAGTGTCAAAAAGTTACGTACGACACGATACCGTGTGAAAAAAAAAAATGAGAAAAAACTAAATATAAAAAAAGAATAATAAAAGAGGTAGCAACGGTTATATAATATTTTTAATACGACGATATATAGCATCGAACGATAGTTTCATTGCACGCAGCCTATTATACTAAATCTAATATAACTTTATCGATATTGTAATCGTTATTCGGGTCGTTTCCTTTTGGTACCTGTGATGGAGCTTCCGTTGTAATTTGTACTCTGTCGGGTATGGGATGAGATGTCCAATGAGGAAGTGTCATAACGTATTTGTAAAATGTATCTCCTGGACAAAGTGTACTACGTGCTTGCCGATGTCCGATAACGTTATAATCATGATGTATTTTTCCAAGAGAGATGCCACAAGAAATGAGAGAATTTAAGGCACGAAGGGCCGCGTCATTTGGAAGAAAATCTGTAATGATATCGAATATCAAATATCGAATGATAAAACAAGCTCGTAGAATAAAATTATTTTTCAAATTCGTATTCAAGAAAATAATTTTCGAGGGGATTCACTTGAAGGACTATAATACACATATGTAATGTATCTATGTTGTGTGTTACTTAATATAATAACGCAACGTCGATACTAGAAAGAGGAAGTTTACGCGTAAACACATACATACATACATACATACATACATATATATATATATATATATATATATATATATATATATATACATACATACATATGCCGATTTATGTCAATTACATTTTCTCAAAACCTATAGAATTTATTTATCCATCGATAATAATCTTTCTTGTTTTTCTCGTTCTCTTTTTTTACAAACTTACCCATAAAATCTCCTATGATGCAAATACCGATACTTTGAAAATTATATCCAGGCGCGTGTGCACCAACTTTATTCCATCCACGGCCTTCGTACACGTTACCATCTTCGCCTATAACGAAATTATAACCAAGGTCGAACCAACCACGATCGTCGATATGCAGATTCTGATAAGATCTGACTATCTTGCTGCAGGCTTCCTGATCGTAACAATATTGACGAATTCCACCATGGTGGATCACGACATAAGGCGTTGGTGTACGTTCGAGTTGTTGCTCGCCCAACGGTTTACGAGCTTTCCATTCCTCTCTTGTGACAATCCTTGGACAACCTGTCGTGAACACATTTGATGTAGGTACATTTATATATTTTCTCAAGAGGAATCTATCACCGATAAAATATTCAACGAGTTCTTACGATCATTGAGAAGTACATATTTAACTTTGATTATACGAGGAGCGTGTTAAAGAAAAAAAAAAAAAAAAAAAAAAAAAGAGAAACGTTCGAATCGACTGTGATTCACCTAACGCGAAGAAATTCTTTACATAACGGCAATACCAATGAATAAATTTTTTAACTTTTTAATCAAACTCGATCGTCACGATCGATAATGACTTTGCGTGATTTACTTGAATTCATTTTATCTCCTTCGTTCATATTTGACGTAAAAAAAATATAGAACAATTATTACGACATATATATGTATACATACATACATGTGTATGTTTGTGTGTGTGTGTGTAAAAAAAAAAGAAATTGAAACGCGATCGATACTTAAAAATTCGTAAAATATTTTCTTTAAAAATTTGTAAACTTAACACATCGTCAATAGTCGTCGAATAATTTAATGATCTATACACAATCTATATTACTTTATTTATTTTCTTTACCATTTTGTTAGTTTAACGTGGAATTAATCGATCTGACGAATATAAATCGGCTTGGTTATAGATAAGCTATATATAAAAAAAGACGACGAACAATAAGACTATTTTATCAATTCCATTTCCGACTCGAATCAAATTCATTTTGTTAAAACAAATACGAAACGATCTAATAATTACGAGATATTGTAATCAAGATTTTATTTGAAAGTGTTACCAGTAGTATTGAGACGATACATCGTCTCGTTTAGCGGCGCGCCAAGGACCAAATCATTTTGTAATTGAAAAATGATGAGGATAATGTTGAAAATAAGGATACTTCTTGTCATCGCAAGTCCTCGAAGGTCAACGTAGTCACCGTAGTTGGTCAAAAGTGAAACTGAATGGACATGGAGAAACCGTGTCCCCCTTTTAAACGAAAAATCGAACGACAACTGGGAAGTCCCTCGGAATGTAACACTTAATGATGATAGGTCCTTTAACCCTGTCCCCACCTTCGATCACTGATCTTCTCAACGGACACGAAACGAAGAAATCAAATCTACAACTATTACAAACGCTCAACAATCGATACTGTATTCAATAAGATAGTTGTGTACGAGAACATTTAATCGATTGTAGCAACGATCACTCGAAATGAATAGAAAAAACAGCGTTTTCGAATACACGATATCGTATTTGATTAAGATATATTACCAAACTAAACTAAGATATCAAGTTTGCGACAAATATTGAAAGAGTAAGTAAAAAATTATTATAATATTTTTATATACCTTACACAATTGTATAAATAAGAAAATCGATTGAATTAATACGACAGTATCGATAAAATCGATTAGCGCGTATGTGTTTAACGTAAAAATATTTTCTAATGAACGCATCAATGCGATAATACGTTCTAATCGTGATAACGCTTATAATAATAATAAGTTCGTGCGAATTTCTCTCTTTTTTTCTTTTTTCTTCTCTCTCCTTTTTTTTTACGTTCAAATATATCGTATATCTTTTCTATAGATTAGATTATCGGAAAATGAAGAAACAATTGCCTCATTTAGAAATAAGCAAACGGTCAATTGTTTTACTTAATTTATCGCAAGATAAATATTACATAAGGGAAACTAGCGAATCGATAATATCGAATTATTAAGTTATAAACTTGTGTAAGAAAGTAGAAAGTAATCGATGACGTTATTTCTATTAGTTGGATTTTATTAGTTTATTTCTTTTTGATAACAAAGAAAAATTTTGTTTTTCCTTAATACAATAAAAAAATGCAATTATTTTATACGAATGCGTAATGACGAGAAGTCGCGACGCGATAATTAGTGTCTCTCTCTCTCTCTCTCCCCCTTTATGACATAACATTACTATATTATTTGTGAGTGAACATGTAAGTACCTACATCATAATTGTGCACCGATGTGCACACATTCCTTACGTCTTTTCTTAGAATAAGATAATTCTTGAAGAAAACAATTATCAATTTTCAAACAATATCGATTCAATCGAAAACAATATCGATTTTCTCCTTATACGTAATAACTACGCATAACGACGATCTTAAATTATCAATATCGATGTGTAATACTTTTTTCTTTCTCTTGTTTCGTATTTTTTTAAATTATACGATCGATACGATAAAGGGTATAAAATATTAATCGATCCTTAGAAACAATTTTACAAAATGATCTGTTGTCGATGCATGACTATTCGACGCGATTAATTTTTTTTGTAACGTGGATATTTAATGTCGATTCGATTTAAACAATTTATTAATAAAATTCAATGTCGTATATAGCATGTTGAAACTTATATAAGCATAAATTTTCAATCGATTTTATAAACTTCGATAACGATGTATATATTTATATTTCATATGACACGTTCCCGATAAAAGAATAATTATTGCTTTATTGTAAATTAAATGATAAGAATAATCGTATGATAATCTAAAAAAAAAAAAGAAAAAAAAATTGTATCAATCTGTTAAGTCATTACATCTGTCGTATAAATCTGTTAAGTCATGTCGAATAAAATATTATATTTCATTATTTCATCATCGATCAATCGATCAGTCGGTAATATGTACGGCTAATTAATAATACACTAATTAACACGAATCTCACTTTGTTTCGTTCTAATAAAGAAAATTATATTATAAATACCTTCCAACATGTGCGGCCAATACGATGTTAACGCGTCCGAGTATTACGATGAACTGGAAAATAACTCTTTGCAGATGAATTCTAATATTCGGATGATAATATTCGACGAAATAATTATAATGCGCCAAAAAAATTAATTTAGTTGTAAGTACGTAACAACGCGCGATATAGATATATACATATACGATCTATTATCATTAGAAATTTAACAATTGATCGTCTCAACGTATCATAATCGAAATTTTATATTTTGAAACTAAAGACGCGGCGAATAAGATTATTTTCTAATCAAGCATTATCCTGCCGAATATAAAAGTTGTAATATAACTTTGTTTTTCTTACTCTCATAGAAAATCACTATTCATAAGCAATCATCATTTGTTTTTTGCTTATTGAAACAAACACGATTACGCGTGTCGACCTACGTAGCCCGTAAAGAATTAAGTAAATATGTAGGTTAAGGAAACATTGTCGTAAGGTGAGTGGGAGGAAGGGGAGGAGTTAAAGCGTCATCTATGATGCTTTTATGATACTACTATTACTTATCGGTAAAGTCGCATTATGACATCATTGTATTCTAAGAAAATGTCACTCGACATATAAATATTTACAATGAATTTATTTCATTAATACGCGCTTTAAAACATACGAAATACATATACATATGTAATAATTTTATATAAAACAACATGAATGCGGACGATCAATTGCCAAATATCGAGAAAATATTTAAGAATGAAGATGAAGATTTTGTACCTGGAGCCGGGTAAATAAATATATACTATTATTTTAACATTTAACCTATTACTCTTAATTTACATATATAATGTGATAATGATGTTAATTATTTTTTTTTTGTTTCTTTTTATATTCTTTGTTTTTGTTTCTTTTGTTTTTAGATCTAACTTAGCTGCTATTTTTGGAAATTATACAAAAGATCAAGATATATCCTGTGTAATAAAACAGCCAGGTCAAAAAAAATCTAGTAACAAGCGTAACAGTTTATCTACTCCTTCCTCTACTAAAACAGAAGTTATTATTGCGAAAGCTATTCATGCTTATAAATTGTACGTTTATTCTCATATATATATATTTTTTATTTCAATTTAAAATTTATTTATTAGTATTGTTAATTAATTATTCGTAGGCAAAATGGACAATATATTTCTATTGGTAAACTTGGAATAGCGTTAACAGGGAATGTTTCTGCTAGAATATATCAAATAATTTTATATAAAACCAAACAAGAATATGTCTCAATAGTTACCATAACGAGAAAGTTTACATATACCGTTCAAATTAATAATTATTCCACTTATTATGATGACAATAATGAAAATTGGTCAATCTTATTTGAAAGTAATGATGCTTGTATCGAATTTGCAAGAGAAATAGGTATAGCTAAATATTTTTCAAAGGAAGACAAAATAGATAATGTAATCTATCAAGATTTAACAGCTGTTACTAAAGAAAAAGTTACAAAAGAAGGATCCAGTGTATCTATGAAATATTTTATTAGTACAGATATTGTGCAGCCATGTAAAATAAATTATTCGTCGTTACAAACAATGACGGTAAATATATCAATGGACGATAGTTGGGAAAAAACTCTTGTAGGAATTAGTAAAGAATTAAAAAGGATTTTATTTTTACCTCCTAGTAAACAGGTACTTTATATATTGTTTTCATTATTAGTTGTGCTGAGATAATATATTTGTGAAAAACTTATACTGCAATAATAATTAGTCTCTTAAATAGATCAGTTTAGGTCCAGGTTTTCCAAAAGATAAAGATATTTTGATGGAGATAGAAGTAACGAATATACAAGACTCAGAAGAACAATACTCTTTGTCTAAACCTACAGTATCTGGCAAAGCTTCATTGCTTTCAAGAATGGCTAAAATGGGTCAATCGATTCTTCCAAAGATGCAGACATCGACAACTACAGATTCTGAAGATACAGAGGTATTTAAAAGTAATAAGTATAATATATCTTACAACTTATATGATCAAAGATATGTATTTGTAGGATGACTCACCACAAAAATCACCACGACAGAAAAAGGTAAAAAAATTATATTGTATTATTTTAATAAAAAAATAAAAGAAAAAAAAATATATGATCATTATATATTACATATGGTATTGTAAGATGATTTAAATTTAAGAAATGTTCTTTTTCAGACAGAATCATTAGAAGTGTCATTACAAAAAAAACATATGACACAGGAAACATCTGGGAGTATAACACAAAGTACTTGCAAAGTAACGAAATCGAAAAATAACGTGCCTTCGACAAACCCCATTATCTCTAAACCATTAATTCCTACTGCCGCGTTTACATCTCCATGGCCTGCTTCACAACTACAAGTAATTCGGATTTACTTTTTAATATGATTTTTTTTTCTTGTATTATTAATAAAAAATTATGACATTTGCATCATTCTAGTCAAATTATATAACATCAAATGGTCAAATGTATTCCTTACAACCACAGCCTGTAACCCAAGCTGTATCTACTGTAATTGACCCAAGTTTAAATATGCTTTTGTCAGAAACTAGAATGGCAAATGCCGAGCTCAGAATGGGAATGTCCAAAATAGCTGATAATGTACAAAAAGTACTTGATAAGGTAATTATACTGATAAATCATGTAATCATGTACATACGTATTATCTTAGTACTTATTTTTTTATGTCTTCTAGTTCCATATTTTGGAATTACAAAATGCATCTTCAACGAAAGATGCAACAATGGAAGATACCTTGAAATTATTATTAACTATGAATACATCACAAAGTGGTGCTAAAAACAAAGAATTATTAAACACAACAGATGTCGAAAAAGATGTTTGTTGTGAACATTTATCTGATTTATCCAAAATAAGGAAAGAAATTGTTGAATTAGAAAATGAAGTAAAATATTTAAAGGGTAATTAAATTAACCTTTTTATGCATTTTTCTTTTTTTACAACATTATTACAAAACCAAAATAAAGTTATGATTGTTTCACAGAGTCATTATTGAAAAGTGTAGAATTTGCTAAGACATTAGAGGAAGAGAAAGTATCTTTATCCAGTATTAATAAAGAATTAAATGATAAAATTAAAGTTCTTGAAATATCATTGAGTAATAAAAATGATGAATTATTTACAAAATTGGAAGATATAGAAAAGTACAAAAAGTCCCAAAACGAATATGAAAGAGACAATGCAGAACTGAAAAATAAAATTTCCGAACTTGCTGCAAAAGTTGATAGTGCTATGACTGGAATTAATATGGTATCTTTAAAACATTTTATGGTATAATTATCAGTTATTTGAATAATTCATAATATTTTATTAAATTCATTCACAGAAAGAAAACAAAAATAAAGAAATCAAGTATATTATGAACAAGACTTATCTTACTTTAATGGAAACATTTACGAATGATTCATATAGCAGTGATCATATAAAAGCAGTTGTAGCCAATACAATAAAGGTATAGAAAATTCTTTAATCGTGATATCATTATGTATATTATTATACAAATACAATTCGTTCCTAGAACATTACATTGCAAGTTTTACAAGAGGTTCCTGAAAGAAATATAATAGAAACAGGAACGGAATCAAGAAAGGCCTTGAAAAATATCCAGGATAACGATGAACAATCAAGCAAATTCTTAAATAATCCAAATTCGGTAAGTGATTGTTCTAACACTTATATAATTAAACGCTATTTTTTTTAAATTTGTTATATAAAAAAGTAATATTTCCTATATTATAGGTTATACCAGTCGAACAAAATGAACCACCACCTATCCCACCAATGGATAAAGAATTGGACAATGCTATCTATTAACGCAACGATAACACTGTAATTATCTCTCTATGGATCATTCCATATAAATAAATGATATTTTTAAATTTATTTGCATTCGTATGCATAAGTTTAAAGCTCGATTCATATTTTTTTTCGTACCTTATAAATATTATAAAGACGAACGATATTAAAACATTCGTAATTTATTTTGTAGATTTTGTAATAAATACATGAATCTGATAATATAAACTTCTGAAATATTCATTTTAAGAAGCTTATCTTCGTACTATAATATGAAACGAGTAGATGACAGGAAAGATGCGCCGAAGGTCGTATACCTGCATACGAAAAATGGCGCAAAAGCACGGTACGTGGTCTTGGTAGAAACAGTATTGACGATATTTACGTTCGAAGAACGATTAGTTAAATTAAACATGATGCGGTGTTCATTGTGTTATCAGAAATACGTAATTGTTAAGAGTTAAAAGGTCTGGCTGGTTGAGTTTGTCCGGCTCTCAAGAATTTGTATTTGTCTGTATTCACGGTTAGATTTTTGGCTTCTACCACGTCAATCAAAACGATACTTAACCTCACAAATCATGGAGGAAACAAAATTTTCTCATTTAATATTTTATAAATATCTTGTCTTTACGATCTATTAAGAGAAATCCAAACAGAATGATAATCTTTTTTCAAATATCGCTTTAGAGTTATAATTCCGTTAATGACGGTCGCCTATTCTAACATTCTTTTGCTTTTTACGATTAGAAAATGTCGGACTTTGAAATTTTTATGATATAAACATAAACTAAAAATTATATTTAATATCATTTTATGTGTTATATAGGAATGTAGGTGTGGAAAGATGATGGTAATGGATCAGATATTACCAGTTGATCAATAAAATACTGGTTTATGAAGAAATAATAGGAATCATGTTCTTTATCACTTAGATTATTAGTTGTCATTTTTATGATGGATGCAAGTTCTGTGGAGGATAATGATGTATCTTTTCGTTTGGGGGAGATGTTTGACAGTTACGAAGAGTTGGAACATAAATTGGAGAAATTTTCAAAACGTAGTCTTGTGCATTACTGGAGAAGAGACAGTAGAACAGTTAGCGGTGCTCATATGAAAACTGCAAGACCTATTAGCGAACGTTTAAAATATTATTCGGTGAAATACGCGTGCATCTATGGTGGTCAAAAGTTTCTTCCACGTGGTGCTGGCAGGAGACAATCTCAGTTAGTTTGTAAATACAATTTTCTTTAGTATTTTCAATGATAATATGCTTATTGATAAAAGATATTAAATCGATTTTAATGTAGTTCAATAATAATGAAATTAGAAATTAATAATACAATTTTACTTATCTCTGCATATAGATCAATTAGGACCAATTGTCCAGCACACATTATGCTTAGAGCATCGAAAGATGGAACAAAATTGGAAGTAACTAGTGTTAATAACGAACATAATCACGAAATTTCAGAGGTAACAAAACATTATCCAAAAAAAAAAAGGAAAAAAAAAAATAATTCACCTATACTAAACATATGCACAAAAGAATCAAAATCTTGTATCAATATTTATCCCACAGGAATTATTCAAGAATTTGCCACAAGAGAGAAAACTTTGTGGTGAAATCAAACAAGAAGTACAAGACCTCATGCAATTGCATATAGATCGTAAAAGATTAAAAGAATATGTACGTTTACGTACGAATAAAATATTACGTTCGAAAGATTTATTTAATATAGCTGCAGCTAATAAGCAAAAAAAAGACATTACGCCTGAAAGAGCATATCAATTATTTAAAAAAATACACGATATTGAAAAAATGCAAGGTGTGCATGGCGAAAGAAAATTATATTCCGAGTCAGAAGATGAAATTGCACAAACGATAAAAAGAATGAAAAAAGAACAGGAGTCAGCTTGGGGTCAGGATGTAAGATCGATTTTATGAGATGACCTTGCGACGAGATACGATTAATTATTTTATTTTCAAATCGAGATCGAATGGGACAATGTTTATTTGTTTTTTTTTTTAAGGGTCTATCACCTGAATTAGAAGTGAGTGAAGGAAATGATGGTGACGATTCGTATGGCGGTCAATTGACTCAAGAAGAAGTAGTAGATGAAATGGATGCAACAGAGGGTAAATTGTTGAGAACAAATAATGAGGGTGATATAATAACAACAAATGGAGAGATAGTAGGAGAATTAGTAATGGAAGATGGAGATCCATCGGTAATAGTCGAGTCTATTGTCAACGCGGATGGTTCTGTTTTTGTTGATGAACGAGATTTTAATACATATTGCAGTAATCATTTGTCACATACGGTCGATGATAGTCAATCTCCTAATTCTCAAGGTATTATTCTTTTATAAATTCAATAAGGTATATTAACGCGTTTCTTTATTTTCGTGACAATACCGTATCGTTTATAAAAAAAAAATATATATATCTGTATATATATAAAACAGTTTTAGATATAGATGCTATAACATCTTCAACAAATATAGAGAAAATGACAAAAGATCCTACATCTAGTCATAAAATACAAAATAGATCCTTAACGTCGCAACCACAGCAAACATCGAAATCAGCCAATGATTTTAACGAAACTGCGGATTCGAGGATTTGGATTATGAAGGAGGCAACGTCTATGGAAGCAGAAGTAGATAGCAGTCCTGAAAGTGAAACAAATGGATCCAAATGTGCTGCTATTATAAAAGGAGATATCGATACCAACGATGTGGTATTAACGGATGAGGCTAGTCATCAATTGTTGCAAGAACAATTAGCTGTACTTCGTGCGGAAAGAGGAAAGTTACATCATGAGACTGAAATGTTAAAACTTAAAAAAGACAAATTAAAACTACAAATTAATTGTTATACAAATGAGTTAAAAAAGCAGGAGATGGAGAAAGAGAAATTAAGATTGGAAATTAAATTACTTCAATCTAAAGTAATGGAAGATAGTAATGATGTGTCTCATTATATTTTTGTGCCTTGATTGTTGAGAAATAGGTTAATTTACTGATAGGATAAATAAGGGATATTAGGGCGCACAAGTTAGTATACTAAGAAGATTACATCTTATTTAATATTGGAGATTATATAAAAATGGTTGTTATAATTTTACAGTAGATAAAATTAAAAATAAAAAGTTTTTATCTATGTGGTAGATATTACTATAATATAATTTTATTCTTTTTATGAGCCACGAAAACAATTAATTTTTATTTATTTCTTTTTTTTCTTTTTCTTTACACGTATTATCACGTGTATCGATGTTAAATAAGATGTATGACGAAACATTAACAGTGTATAGATTCTGAATTGGTATTTCATCAATGTATGATAATATATGAAATAAGTTTAAGTATTCTTCTTCATCGATGTCGTTTCTTAATTATAATATAAGATCGTATAGCATTTAATAAATTATTTTGAAAATATAAATGTTTTTTCTTTTTTTTTTTTCTTTTTTTTATACGTTTATCTTATCCAATAGTAATTAATATGAAAGTAGTTTAGGAAAATGATATACAATAAACTTATTTACCAATGTACTAAATTCCTACTTCGTCTTCGAGTTTTTTGACTTGAACTACCATATTTTTAATATCTTTTGTCCTGTAAAAAATTTACGATTAATTATAAGATATAATTTATTAGATTCTAGAAATATTTTATTACTTACATTTGCGTAAGATTTTCTTTAATAGCTTCTTCTTGATTTTTACTAAATACTATTTCCTTTTGTTTCTCGACAATCTCTGTATTTTCCATAAAAGTCGTTTGTTGGGCTGCCCTCTTTTTCAGTTGTTCTAATCGTACCTTTAAATCTTGTATTTTATCTTTCATCCTTCTCAATTCTTCCGCTTCTTCTCTTTCAACGGCACTCATTGATGGTTCCTTGTAGTTTACTAATCTCAGCACCTCTTCCGCCCTATAGAATAATTTTTGTTTATTGTACATATTATTTATATTGCAAATTACATTATTGATTTATTTTAAAGGGGATTTCCAAAAAATTTGCAATGCTTTGGGCACCATGAAAACTAAAAATTCACCAATACGTACTTAGATGGGTCCAAAAGGAAAATATACTTTTCGAAATAATTATTCACCTGCGTGCTAATTCCTCCTGTTTATCTTTAATATCCTCGTAACGTTCGGCCAAACGTCCTGCAGTTTGTTGAAGCTCCTTTTTCGTTTCCATTAAAATATCTAATTCTTTTAGTAAGTGAGTTTTTAATGCTTTTAATGTTCGTAATTTTTTACCAATTTCTTCGCGAGCCTTATCATGCCTTATAAAATGTTGTCGGCGAAAGATTTGCGTAACGTGGAACAAGAGCTAAAACAATAGAGATAGATTTATATATTGATTAAAAAATAAAAAAAAAAGGAAGTACAAAAAAATTAAAGAAGTGTATTAATTAATAATTAAGAAGATATTTTCTTTTGTTACTTCTACGCATTCCCTCAGCGTCATCGATCGATTTCCAAGTTTCGTGATTGGTTGCGACGTTTCGTGCTTTAACAAATTTTTTATGTAGACGTCGAAAGGTTCTTTGCTCACCTTTAATAAATCAATGAAATAAATAAAAAACAAAAGACATATATATGCAAATATTATTATCATTTGTATTTATTCGATCAGTATCTTTTATCGATTAATTGTAAGTTACTCTGTAAGATAAAAACCATTACTTAATGTAATTGACCAGTGTTACGTTTTATTATAAATACCGATCACTTTTTTCAGATACTGATTAAATATGTTAAAAAATACTGGTCAGTCTATTATAATATAATTTAAATTCAATTCTGTAAATAATCGAACATACTTTTTTAGTTGAAGTTACTATTGGTTCAGGAAGTTCGATACGTGGAAGATAATGAAGATCTATTACGGAAAGATCGACGACATCGCCCGTATGAAGTAAAGCGATTAGCACGCATGGTTCTTGAATAAGTCCAAATCCAAGAATTGGTGTGGCCTCATCCTTTCCGGTATGCTTAGTTCTCGTGCAAATTAAATATTGCGAACTCGATTGATTTGACAACGAAGGTAAAAAGCTCTCTTCTATTTTATCTAGAATCAAACGAATCAGATTAAAGATTATACTAATAGATATTTTAATAAATGGTATTATAATAAAAATTTATTTAATGTTTTCTTTACCATTGGTAATATTGATATAATCGTCTAATTGTGATACCATTGGTAGACTAACCATATGTATTCCAGCATTGTGAGAACAAAAGTACCTAATGAACGAACGTAAAATTCTATTCAATAAATAATCGTCATATTTTTTCAAACTAATCATCCGTTCGATTACAGATATTTAATTTAAAAGTGATAATCGAAATACCTGGACTTGTTACCCTTATCGTTATGCACATGAATGGGACAATTATATTTTTTGTCATTATCCGTGAAAAATAAACCAAGTTCCATTTCTATACACTCGTAGATGTAAAGTGCATCTTCTGGTGTATGTAAACTGTAAGTTGAACCGTATTGCGACCAGGTCTAGAAAATTTTAATGAACACTGTCTACACATCGACATTTAATTACGTAAACACGAAAGATTTCAATCTCAAAAGAAAAATCCGATAGAATTTAATTTTTGTAAAACAGTCGATGAAATGTATCGTACCTTTTTATCGTTCTCCTCCTCTTCCAATGTTTCTTTAAGCAATATAGCATGATATATTCTTCCATTGCACATAGCAATTACAACTATAGGTGGAGTGGTTTGTATGCACATGATCGAACACGAATCTATTCCATAATTGTCATCGGTCGGTGGATACATAGACAGCGAACCATAAACTACAGGTTTATCGTAACTTTAAAAAAAAAAAATATATTAAAAAAGATAAATCGATATTATTACGATGAGAATTAATATTAAAACGCATTTAATTCGATGCATTCACTTACTTATCATAGAGAACATTATCACGAACAATGAGAACTTCGCCATTTCCGCGTAGCACGAGGATCGGCCATTCGATTTGATTCCAATCGATGGCGTTTTTAGCCTGTAACGATACCATCGATATCCAAAAAAAATTTTTATCATCGAACGACAATCCTTCCCTACTGTGAAATATATTTATTTATTTATTTACGTATATACCTCGTTTATATTTTTACCGACGAGAAGTTCCGGTCTCCTTAACGTTGGCGTAGCAAAATCAAAATCGACAGCAGTATCACCGAGTGACGCAAAATTAGGTATTTTCGATGGCGAACCACTCATCGGACTACGTCCGACTTTCCAACTTTTGATAAGCTTCGGCGTTCTATTGATCTCGCACTCGTACAAACTACGTAGAAAAAAGTAACGTAGTGGAAATTAAAATGAATTTAATACGATGAAAAATATCTAAGCGTATTTAACGATAGATAACGTTTCGTTTCAACGATACCAACCGAAAGATATTCTCGGATGTTAAAACCAAGAGATGAGAATCGTCGGTCGAACCTGGATGCCATCTTGCTTTACGAATTTCAGTAGTAGCACCGAAATCACCGAAACAATGGCTTCTGTAAAAGAAATCATTCAAATCGAAATACGAAGTACGAAAGAAATAACGTTCGAGAAAAGTAAAGAAAATCTTGGTCAGTGGTCACGCGAGTCTTTAACTTGTCACGGGACGACAAGCAGCTTTGTATAGATATAACATAAGAGATTAGGTATACTCGGACGTCGTTATAGCTTACGTTTCATATATATAGTTTCATATATATTATATATATATATATAAACATAAATATGTATATATGTACGTATGTATTTTATTATTATTCTCTCGCTTTACGTGGCTGGACATGGTAACGTTGGCAAAGGGGGTTGGTTGTTGACGATGGTTAGTCCACGGTCGCGTTATTAATGTTCCTGGCATGGCAGGAAGAGAGATAGGAAGGAAGGAAGGAGAAGGAGAGACTGAGAGAAAATGGGAAAAAAAGAGAGGAGAGGAGGAGAGGAGGAGGAAAAGGGGAGAAGGAGAGGGGAGGCGAGAGATGCGTGAGAGGGAGAAATTCGTGGATACGAGAGGTGTCACCAACACTAACGCTTCACAAACGAACATCAAGGACTCTACTGGCGACACCACTACTACCACTACTATCACTACCACGCGACCAACGTAACCATTGTACGCCAGAGTTCTTAATAATTGATAAAAATGTACGCGGCGCACCGTCAGCGCGAGAGAGCAGTATAAAGAGAGAGAGAGAGAGAGAGAGAGAGAGGGGGTAAGAGGGTAAGAGGGGCGAAAGCCAGGAACAGAGAGGCGTCAGACCACCCTTTGCACGACCACCACCCAGTCGTTTCGTTGACAAAGGCACATGCAACGATTTATTCGCCCTTTTTACCATGTACTCTCTCTCTCTCTCTCTCTTTCTCTTTCTCTCACTCTTTTTCTCTCTCACGAATTTTTCTTCGTTTTGTCAAAATTTCAGATTAATCAGAATATACATATATGTGTGTGTGTATTTATGTGTGTGTTTGTGTGTGCGTATCTATATCGAGCTCTTTTACGTTACATCAAAAGTCATAAACCTTTACACGGATTAGTCTTTGCCGACAATCTTGCCTCTCGAACTCTTATCACCTTATATGCAACTCTCGCAATTCGGAGAGAATTCTCTCTCTCTCTCTCTCTCTCTTTCTCTCTCTCCCTCTCTCCCTCTCTATTTCTAATATTACTCGCTGAAGGAGAAAAAAAATAATTGAAAGAAAAAAAGGAAAAACGGAGAAGAAAAAAAAAAGGAATAAAAGAACGTGCAGCTGCTCGAATCTAATTAAGAAATTCTTACATGGCAGTAGCGCACATTCTGCCATACTCTCTCCTCTTTTGCACGTCTTGTTCCTTCCATTTCGTTCCTCTTTCCATCTCTCTTTCTCTCTTTCTCTCTTTCTCTCTTTTTTCCTCTCACCTTCTTAGTCTTCTCTCTCATTCTCTCTCTCTCTCTCTTTCTATTTGACTCTAACTCTTTCTATTTTTCCTTCTCTTTCTCTTTATCTTTCCCTTTTCTCAGTACTCAGTTCGCCGAAGCGGCCCGGAAAAATTAAAAATAATTTTCCCTAGGTAAACGTATTAACCTCTCGGGCTAGTGGGCAAGCTTTTTTACGCGACGCTTTTCTCGCAATTTGTACAAAGAACCGGCCACAGGTCTCCCGACTTCAAAGCGAATCTTACAGAGAGTATATATCGCATAATTTTATTTCGCGGGGGTATATTTCTTTTTCTTTTTCTTTTCTTTTCTTTTTTGTAATTTTTTTTCTGTTCTTCTTTATCCCATCCCTTCCCTTCCACCCTTCTTAACCTACCTCCCACCCCTCCAGGTATTTCTCCCAGTACCATTGTACGACCAACCGTTATATTGCGGCTTCCATTGCACCTCTTCTTCCTTAGAGAGTTTCTTCGAGTGAGAGAGAGAGAGAGAAAGAGAGAAAGATATATAAAAGGGGTATGAGAGGGGGAAAGAAAGAAAATGAAAAAAAGAAAAGAAAAAGAAAAAATAAGACGAATTGTTCCCTCACGATTTAGATACTCCTCTTCTCGCGCGATTTACGCGAGATGAAAAAAAAAAAAGAAAAAGAATAAAAAAAAAAAAAAAGGAGAAAAGAGGTTTTGAAGTCTCCTAACCAGGAATATTACGAATACGCCAGATAATCGAACTAAATTAAAACGTTTTTACCATTACGGAGGATGAGTAATCGTCATTGTTCCCACGAGAGTATAAAATCAGAGACGACCGGCAAACGAGAGATAAGCGTCCGACTCGTTCGTTCGGTCTCTCTCTCTTTCTCCTCTCTTTTCCTCTCTTTCGTTCGCCTTTTCATCTTTTCTTCCTCGGCAATAAATCTCGGTGAAAAACCTATCCGGATCTACTACCGCTCGCTCTTCTTCTCCGCGCTTAACCTAAAAATTCATTAGATTATAAAGCCATTAATGCTCATCCGCGCGACCGGACTTGGATCTCTCTCTCTCTCTCTTTTCTTTTTTTCTTTTCCTCTTTTTTTTTTCTTCTCACGTTGATTTCACACTTGGATCGATGTTAGTTTGAGTTGCAAGTTCAGCGTTATTATTACCATCATTGTTCTATATAGAATTTTTTCTTTTTGGACGATCCTATGAAATTTTAATGAATGTACGTAAAATATACATATACATATACATATACATATATATATATATATATATATATATATATGTATGTATATATGTAATATATGAAATACAAATGAACCGAAACAAAAGAATCTATTTATATGTAAAATAGAAAAAATGAGCAAGAGCCTAGCCGCCTACTGACAAAAATTGTTTTAGGAGAGTACAAAGGGTGAATCGTACGATTTAAGGGTTGCACGTTAGATCATCAAAACGATTATCTAATTTTGTCGATATTAAAATTATAACAAGCGACAGGAGATTTCATCCCTTATGTCGTTTCGTTCTTCTTCGATAGGCTAAATTATTTCTTCGCTTAAACTTGCAAATATATTCTCAAAATTTTATATCGATCACACTCGATAGTGTTTTTTACATTATCAATATCAAATTATGTATCTAATGTTCGTATCATTTCAGCCAATTTCACTTTTATCAAAGCAACGTGTTATCGAGAAAAACATATTCGTGATTCAATAATATTTTGTTTGAAGCTTTTCGAAATCCCTTTAATAACTTGCGAAATCTTACAATATTATAATCCGCAATATAATCGTAAGACGAATAATATTAGGTTGACACCTGTTACAAACGTTTTCGTAATCTAAGTACAGTTTATAATGATCATTTTGTAAGATCCCCTCCATCTGGTTGGAACGTTCGCCGCGCTTAATTCTGACTTGGTGACCGTGTAACAACAAATACATACATGCATAGATACATACACACATACACATAAAACCGTGTAATATCGTTCAGTAACTTGAAATATTTTTATTAGATTCTCTTGAAATTACGAGCAGAGGCGAAGAATGAAAAGGAGGATGAGGAGGGCTTGAAGACGTTAGACGGTGACGAGGAGGAAGAGGAAGAGGAAGAGAAGGGGGTTGAAGGAGAATTGTGGTAGTCGTGGGGGCGGTTAGCAAGGTGGGCTTACGAAGCTATGCTCACGATATAACGAGAGCCATTATGATAAGCGAATGCATAGATTAGACATAACTTGTTAGCCTGCTTATACGCTCGTTATACGACGCTAACGTATACTATTCAAAAGACGAAGGGGCTAAATATTAGAGAGTGAGAGAGAAAGAGAGAGAGAGAGAGAAGATTGAGTGCTTGTCTAACCGACCAAGCAATTACAAAAGCGCGTGTTACACTTTATACCTCCGCTCACGTTACCAGATATTTTTAGAATCCTTCGGATTCTTTTTTAACGATCGCAAAAATTTATCTTACACGCAGGCAATTTATTTAAAAACTGACCTGTGTTCATATTTTTTCTCTCTTTTTCTCTCTATTTCGAGATTATTTAAATCGATCGATGAAAAATATCGACGAACGATCCATACTAATATGGTTGCATACACTTTTTAAGATACATCTAATTTTCTGACTTTCTTATTTTCATATTTACAATACTTTTTTTCTTACTTCTTATGAAATATTCTTCTAATCAAATAAACATGTACATGTATAAGTATCTTACGTTTAAAAGATTGACGAAACAACGATAAACTCCTATTATATATATTTCCCGTACGTGAAAATAAAACGAAAGATGTTCTAATCTCGAAAATACCTAACATCGTTTCCGCGTTCTTCGAAAACTCTAGAGTCTCGTGACTAGAAGGCGTTAGAGAATGGAAGTTCGCGACTCCGTTTCGACCCCGTGTCGGCCGGTGAGCGTTCTGGAAGATGCGTCCGATGGTGTGAGGGTGGCCCATAAAATCGGGATGTTGCGCAAAATATAACGAGCAACGTTCTCTGCTCGTTGCTGGCTGACGCTCCTATCTCTCTCTCTCTCTCTCTCTCTCTCTCTTTCTCTCTCTCTCGTAATTCATCCTCTGCTCTCGCTTTGCTTTCGCCTTCCTCGACGACACCTGCGTCGGCAACTAAGCCCGTTAATTCTCAACGTTGCGTCCCGTTTCCATCGTGGGCATCGGTTTCGGGAAACGGTCTACCATTTCCCTAGATCCTTGTAACTAGGATCCTTCTCTCTCCCCCTGTCTCTCTCTCTCTCTCTCTCTTTCTATTCTCTCCTCTTCTGCTTTCATCACTATCTCGAAACTTCATTAATTATATCCTAATGATTCATCGAACGGTTCAACGAATATTAAATGAATAATTCATTCATTGATATTAATAATTAATATCACATACTTGTGAAAGATAAATAGATAAGTAAAGTATTCAGAGTAATAGAGTATTCTTATGATAATATTTTTTATTCTATGATAACCTCGTTTTTTACTTTGAGATCTGTTTTAGTTTTCCTCGAAATTGATTCCTTTCATTAAAAATTACAGCGTGTTCGTTTTAACAGATAGTTAAAGATATACGATATACGAGTATGGATTCTTAATATTCTGAAACAAAGTCGTAGATCGATATTCGTTTTCGAGAAAAAAGGAAAAAAAAAAACAAGAAAGAGGATGCATAAATATTTGAAGAAAAGAGAAAAAGATAGAAAGACGCGTTTCAAGGATGGGTGCCACTTACATAGATACGAGCATTCCTTTTTACACCTATGTATGTACGTTCACACGTCTAATCTCTAGAGCTCCGGTAGGTAGGTACCTCGTTACATGTGTTTGGCTTCCAAAGAGACAAAGTTTCGCAATCTTGCAAAGCTAACACACGCATATACATACACACATACAGACGCGTTTGCGATACATTCTTACCATGCTAATGACGCGCAAATCGCGAAACGTCCCAGGGCCGAGCAACGCGAGAGAGCTTGGATAAAACAGCGGAGACGTTCGTGGAGAAAGCGGAAGAGCGAAAAAGGAGGGGAATTTGTGGGAGAATGGGGTGTGGGAGAAGGAAGGAGAAAGAGGACGGTACGTAGAAAAAAGTCGTGGAGAAAATTTATGTGTCTTCGGACGTGACGAAACGAAACGAAACGAAACGAAACGAAACGAAAGGACGGAGATGTAGTTAGATCCGATGGTAGGTACTCGCGGACCGACCTGGTTGGATGGAAAACGGCAAACAAAAGGATATGTTGTATCTATATGTATATATGTATGTAAATATATATGTATGCGTGTGTGTGGTAGGTACGTATGTGGTAGAGAAAGAGAAAGAGAGAAAGAGACAGAAGGAGAAATGGTCAGAGTGCAAGAGAGAGAAAAGATGGAGAAAGAGTAAAAAAGGGATGCAAGTGTGCACGAGTTCGCAGTGCTAGCTCACCCTTCTTCCCTTCGACCCTCTTTCTCAGTACGTAGGTAACACACGTACTACCGGTGTAATTAAAAGAACCGACAGATGTCTCTCTTTCGCCGTCGGATTTTATTTCGTTATACGAGGAGACGACGACGACGACGACGACGAGGACGAGGACGACGACGACGACGACGACGACGATGTTCGCGATGGTGTCCACAAGAAGGACGAGGATGAGGACGAATACGAGGACGATCTCGTTGACGAGAACATGCTAGATGTATTTAAATTTTTTTACGTAGCTCTACGGACGAAATTCTTTGATTAGAAGTGTCCTCGTTGGTGGCTACGAATGTAGTCATTATATATATATATATACATACATTCATAGATACATACATTTCTTTCAAGTACTCGTCGACGGATAAACGTCGTATATACCTCCTTCTATTTCCTTTTCATCTTCTAAGCTCGAATCGTCTTCTTCTTTAAGAATATATATGTGTGCTTACTTCTCAGGCTAGAATTATCGCAAGCTAACGTGAATCGCGTGCGAAAAGCAAGGGTTGAAGGGACAGGGATTCGAGCAAAAGCAAGTATTTCGTCTGACATACATATTATTTACGCTTATGATCCTCTCTCTCTCTCTCTCTCTTTCTCTTTCTCTTTCTCTGTCTTTCTCGCGGAGGTATAGACTACGAGAGACCGGTTTTGCGCATTCGCGCTTAATGCGGACAACGAGAACAAAAAGAAAAGAAGGAAAAAAAAAGAAAAGAAAAGAAAAGCATTTTATTATTCCGCCCTTACTTTTTTTGTTTCATCTCTTCGCATTTCTTCCTAGTTATATTTTACGGGTTGCGAGGTTCGGCTGGAGGTTTTTCTTTCTTTCTTTTCTATACCGTATACTTTTAAAAAATTACCTATGACATATGTAACCAGGAAATACGGAATAATTCGATTTCTTTCGTTAACGTTGGTCGTCGGACCCGACGACGATCGGACGTACGAGAAAATGGTCTCAGAGCGACGATAAAGTTTCTCGTCGTATGTTAGATATACGATAAAGCGTGCTTTAGTATGCTCGCGCGTAAGAGAGATACAGATAGACACAGAGAGAGAAAAAGAGAGAAAGAGAAGGTATACCGTAAAACGGCTTATACATTTTTTTACCTCGGTGCGGCTACATTTTTCAAAAAGGCGCGGATATCATCGGGGACCATCTAAATCATCCCCCGTGGTAGAGACAAAGAGAGACAGAGAGAGAGAGAGAGAGAGAGAGGTGGAGTATAGGGTAAGGGGATGGGGTTGGGCTTACCACGCACCCTATGTTCGGACTCAGCAAACACAAGCCAAACCACCAGCCGATACCTCGTCGGCTACCCTCCGAAAACACAACGACCGTGTCGCAGTCCGTTCGTGGCTCGCGGCAAGCCGCTGATTTTCGTTACTGCTTGCTCATCGAAAAAAAGTAGAAAAAAGGGGTGCGAGATGGAGTGCGTATATGTGTGTATGTAGGAGAGAGAGAGAGAGAGAGAAAGAGAGAGAAGGATAGCGGTAGGAACGTTTGCACAGTGTACAGCGTAAAGATAGGAAGAGGGATGCGGCGGCGAGCCGGTGTGCACGCGTCCTCCTCGCGTTCCCGTATGCGGATCACCGTGAGCGAATATATACGAGCGTAGAGCGTGTGGCTCCCCGAGATTAGCCGAGGCTTTATATCGGGATTACATATGTAAAACCATTAGGTTAAATCATTTTTTAAATAAACGCTTTTCCCCCTCTCGGACAGAACGGGCAGCTCAGCGAGCACTGCTACAGATAGCGATGAGAGGCGGCAACTCGTCGTTCTCTATTCCAGAGTAGGATGGGGTAGGATAGAGTTCAGGGGTGGGTGAATAGCTTGGAGGGATGAGGTAGGGGTAGACTGGAGATGAGAGAGAGTGTCCGTTGGCTCGTCGGACTGACATGAAATATTCCATAGCACGTTTATCCACGTGCTAGAAGATTTTCCTCGGTGACGGTACCAGAGGACATACGCAACGCGATCGTTTTTACGATTATCGTTTCTAACGTTCTAACGTTCTAAAGTCTCTCATTCTAGAGAAATAAAAGATTCGAGTCAAGTATATCGTTGCGAGGGAGAGAAACATTTCTTTGCGGGGGAAGAATAATTTCTATCGTCGAATAAATTCGTATTTATGTAAAAAACAAAAAGAGGAAAATGCAAAAAAGAAAGAAAAGAAGTAGATCAGTCCGGTTGAAAGAGTTGAGGGTTTTAAATTAAAGGTTTATGATTCATTGGCTGCTGTTCATTGGTGGTTCGTTAACGAGTAATGTTGAACCTAAGAGAGATGAGAATTATTCATAAACGTAGGCCGACTCTTAGCAATAACCGAAGAGAGAGAGAGAGAGAAAGAGAGATAGAGAGACGGAGAAAGGGGTTGGTTTCCGGTTTTCCACCGTGTTGAGACCGAAGCTGAATTCTAGCGGATATTAAGATGAGTATGGTTAGAGAACCGAGCGAGGTCCTCCTGGTCGCATAATAAACACATAACGGTAATCCTTAAAACAATAATTAGCCCGCGTGAGCCAACGGAGAAACGGAGAGCAATCTTCCGTTGCCACGTGGAATTGCACCGCTTTCGCAATTCGTTGTCGAATTACTGCCGCGACTCGCGCGACGCTGGCGGGCTAGACAACTTACTCCTACAACACCACTGACTTAGGTACCTTATGCACTAGGGATTCTACTTACTTCCTAAAACGATTATTCCCGAGATTGTATCACGCAAATGGCTTACAACACTAAAGATTCATTGGATTTACCGAGATTACATTGGTTTTTTTCGCTCGATCATTCTTATCGTTTCTTTTTTTCTTTCTTTCTTTCTTTTTATCATTTTTTCTTATTTCATTCTCAATGATCGATCCGTTTTATCTTTGATTGCTGTTTGACGTATTTTTTTTCTATCTTTTCTTTTTTTTCTTTATTTTCTCCTCTAAAGAAATAGGAAAGTAACGAATCGTTTATAAAACTGTCCATCGTTTTATGTTAACGATAAAGATTGCTTCGTTGTTTTTGTTTGTTCTTTTTAAGAGTCGACTTTTTAGACGACGCACTGCGGATTCAGCATAGATGTCAATTATTATAAACCTCGTTGCTTCGTTATGCCAGGGTGTTTGAAACGATGAAATTACGAAGAAACGAAAAAGTCGAGGGGGAAAGGGATGGGAACGTTAGAAAATCTGTGGAAAGGGTGCCTACCGTGAAAGAGTCGAAGAGGTGTGGCGTCGCAAAGTGGTAATAGTTTTAATCCGGTGTCTTGAAGTCAGGATTTGGTGGCGCGGCAGTTAGTGGGCTCCTGGTAAGTCCAAGCGAAACCCAGTTCTCGCTCTGATATCATAATCCGAATAATCACTATTATTGCCGCCATTTGCTTAATCCGTGAGTGAGTATTCCACCCTGCCCCACGTTTCACAAGCGTTTAACGAAAATGATCACGGACGATGAAAATCCCAAAATATCTCAGGTATCGATATATCTTTATCATCCAAGTTTTTTTTAACTTAACGATATCCTAACCGAACGACGACAACGAGAATATAATTTGATAGTCGTACGATTGAACGTACGATTTTGATATAAGAGACATATTATAACGCTCGTTTAAACTCAATTATATGATATTTTTCGTGAAAATTTAAAAGGAAACATGGTAATACAGTTAAATCTTACGTTTCTTTATTCTTGTATCTTTTTTTATCTTATTTTATTTTTCTCTTCTTTTCTTTTCTTTACTCGCGAGCAAAGATCCTTCCAGTTTGCGAAAAGTTTCGTGGGCAATAACGTATAAAAGCCCATTTAGCCTTGTTTAAGCTAGGAAGGAGACATTAAATCCCAGAGATTCTCGTTCTAATGGCCGCGACTCTCTTACAAACTGTTTCGCGGTCTTTTATAATTTGTGCATAGGACGTTGGTACGCGCTAGTCTTTTATAAATCTACCCAAATCTGGTCGACGCCGTTGGAGTTGAGAAAAATCGCTCAAGAGATATAACGGTAAAAAAAAGTTTTGGCGCAACTGCCGCTCTTAATTTCAACAGTTTTGTTTGCCATCGTTCCCTTTCTACTCGTCTCAGAGAGCAAGCGTTTTCATTCGTTTCCGCAAAAAGTTCGGAATTATGTATTAGCAGGAAGCCGGAGAGAGGTAATGCGTCTATTTTGAATTCAGCTTACTATGAAATTATAATGAAACAGGCGACTCGAGGCAGCCGCTGTGTTTACCACGTTCTACACTTTGTGAATCCTTACGGACACTCTAGTATCTATTTAATATATATACATACATATATACATATACATACATATATATATATATATATATATATATATATATATATATATATAAATTTCGCTAATTAAGCGAGAAAAATTTACTTTTAACTTGGGTCAACGTCGAGTGCCAAACGAAACGAAACGTAAGAAATCTAAAAGCTAATCTTTGTTATATCACTCGATAGCTTTGAGTAGAACGTTGTTATAGAAAGCTCGGCAGGTTTGAGATAATGTTACGCAAGACAGTAGTGGCCTAGGCGGCATGTGTCCTTGATGAGGCGGTTAGTATTCAGCGGTGCTTTCTGCCCTCGGAGAACTTTTGAAAACTAAGCGAGTAAAGCCACCTTAATTCCATAAGAGGGAGGCCAAAACGGGATTCGGGCGTCATCGTAACATCCTCTTAATTACGGGATATTAGGACGCCCACGAGAACTAAGGAGATGAAGAAGGTGAGACGCGACTTTCTTCCATCGTACGATTACCAATTTAATCTTTTATCCCATGTCGATGTGCTCTCTATTTTTCATTGCAAAATTTTTTATTTAACGAACAAAAGGAAGATATATACACACACATATATATATAATTTATAATACTTACGCGCATAAAATGGTATCCTTTCCTCCTTGAAAACCTGCGTCTTTACCCCATCGTTTGGGCAACTCCATGATAGCAATTCCAAGATTACCCCATAGAGCTACTTGCGTAACTGTTTCATTGATGAACATATTCATGACCTCGAAGATGGGCGGATCGGTTGGTTGCAGAGTCTGAAAGGAAAAAAAGCGTTGATCGATGTTAGAAATTTTACGAACTTGTCAGAGAAATTATTTCGCGAATCAACTAAAAAAACAAAAAGAGAAAGAAAAGAAAAGGAAAGAAAAAAACCACGTAGAAAGATTTCCATCAATTCAATTCACTGGATTCCTTGACGGATCTCATTTCTTTTTTCTGTAGGAACTGTCAAAGTAGGTACATACATACATACTTATTACATCTCTTCTTCCTTCCCTTATTTTCTTTCGTCTCTTCTTTTTTCTTTTTTGTTTCGTTTTTTCGTTCTCGCTTTTGCTTCTCGGTACGGATCGTCTATCGATTGAAAAACTTTATAATACGATCCCTCGCTTACTTGTTTGTTTTCTGGTTTGATTTTTATCACGGCCCTTACGGGAAAAAGGCAGGTGTACGAGGCAAAACGTTCGCCCACCCCAATCACGGCGACGCTGTGATTCTTCTTCGGGCGTCTTCCTTTCCTTTCTACCATCTTATATATACATATATATATATATATATATATATATATATATATATATATATATATCTCTATCTATCCATCCATCTATCTATCTATCCATCTCTGTTCTTACCCTTACCTTACCGAGCAAGTTCGTCGCAACCCCCTCGATATTTAATTTCGAACTAAGTTCGCCAAGGAGAACATCATTACAAGGAGAAGGTATCCCCGCAGGTGGGGTATCGGCGCGTATCAAGAGGTAATTACTTTTTTTCCCAGAGGCGGCTAGCCATGCTTTCGGTTCTCCAGCGTTCGAAATAGGAGGAGGATGAGGAGAAGGAAATAAGGAACATTCCGCATTAAAAAAAAGAAAAAGAAAAGAGAGAAAGAAAAGGAAAGAAAAAGAACATGCGAAACAAAAAGGAAAAGAATCTTAAAGAAGAAATAAAGAACTCTCTATCGCAAATGCAATATCTACAAATTCGAGCTTATCGCACGAAAGAAATAACGAAGAGATGCGTTTGTGTGTGCGTGTATCTAACACCGTATCTCCGTCCATCGTTTATCCTCATCTTCGCATCGTCGTTTCTCTCTCCTCCTCATTCTCGTCTTTCTTATCCTCCTTATCCTCATCCTCATCATCCTCCTTCTCCGTTAGACAAATTCGCTGGAGGGAGTAAAGCTAAGCGCGTTTCGACATCGACGAATGAAAGCTTCGTGCGTTTAAAAAGTTCTTTCCTCATTAAGACGCGCACTCCCTCGGGTCGTTGATGGCATAACGTAACGACGAGTGCACGTTTCTCTACGTACTTCCTCTCTCTATCCCTCTCGCTTCATCCCCCTTTTCTCGGTGTTCCTTCACTTTACGTTCTTCCTCCTCGTCAGACCGTTAGAAACACATTTATTAACGGGAATTCGCCTCCTCGTCCTCCTCCTCGGCACACGGATAAGAAGAAAGACAGACAGAGAGAGAGAGAGAGAGAGAGAGGTTTCTCTCTCACTCTTTCACTCCCTCTCCGAACTGTTCGTCTCTCGGACGAGAAGAGCCCTCATTCACTTTGCCCGTTGTCCCGTCCCAGGGAGAAAGAAAAAAGACGTCACATTGTCGACGCCTTATTAATCCAGTAGCGTAGACCGGGGACTGAGTGAAACAAAGAGAAAGAGAGGAAAAGAGAAAGAGAGAGAAAGAAGGAAGGAGGTTCCTTCGCTACGCTCGCTCGCTCGCTCGCGCGGAGTCAGAGTCGGCAAAAGTGTCGCGGGGAAGGGTCCTTTGAAGAAATTAAAAGAACAGAGGGTATAATGTGAACACATCCATTCCGTCGTATTCCCCTCCTTCCTTCGACTTTCTCTTCCCGGACTTTTTCTTTTTCACCATTCACCGTTTTACTTGCCTTCTGTCTCTTTATCTCTCTTTATCTCTCTTTCTCTTTCTCTTCTTCTTATCTCTCTCTTTCTCTCTTTCTCTCTCTTTCTTTTTCTCTTTCTGCAGTGCAAGGCCAGAACCATTAAGACCGTCGTTCTACGTGCTTTCGCTAAGCACCAGTTGGATAGACATCTCTCGAGCCTTGTCACGGTTTCTTAAAATCCAAAGTATATACTTCCCACTTCCCTTCCGCGATCTCTTCTCCTTTCGACGCACCCTTTTATCCGTTGTGTTGCCCTTTTGTTTTGCTTTTCTCTCTCTCTCTCTCTCTTTCTCTCTTTCTTTCTCTTTTTAAATGTTAAGTGCACCAGACGACACTCTACTAGCTCGGAATCGCGCGAGAATCATTTCGGTGATTCTTTGTAAAAGTATCTGCCCTGTTAGAAGGGGTGAGTTAAGGGGGTACTGGTGCTAAGATATACATGTACGTATGTATATACGTACCCAAACGAGATCGGTGGATCTTTTTACGTAAGAATCGTTTTGCGCAAGGGTTAAACCCTTATTCTCTTATTTCCTTGTGAGAGATTTCTCTTTAACGCGTCTAACCGTGAGTGACTAAATGGAGAAACTTAAGGCGAGAGGTCCGCTTCCGTAAACTCTAATTTCACCGACGGTCATGGAATTAATTAAATTTTAATGATAAGCACGCTTTCGCAAGTTACGAAAGGGATAAGAAAGGGTAGTAAGGTGTGGGAGTAAGGCGAAGTGAGGAGTGGGATGGATGGTAGTGGGGATGGGAGAGTGTTTGGGTGGCTGGGGGGTGGGGGGTGGGTGGTTGACTGAGGAGCGTTGGAAAGAAGAGCCACCGAAAGACATCCTCGTAAAGCGGTAAGGTATCCGGCTAGTATTAGGATGGCAAACGAGGATGTTAGCCAAATAATGCAAAGCAAAAGCCCCGCTGAGATATAGTACGACATTTGTCCATATTAAGGCGATGTCAGCTCGCAATGCTCGCGATCTTTTGTCTAACCGTTGCTCTCTCGACCTTTTGCCGTCTCTCTCTCTGTCTCTTTCTCTCTCTTTCTCTGTCCGCGTAAGGCTCTCCGTTCTTCCCACCCATCCCACCCTACCCCTACCTCCTTTTAGCCTACCCTTTCAGCCCGTGCTCGCATCTAAGTCACCGTATATATGCGTGAGTATGTTTTGAAATTATATAGCGGAACATCAGCCGTCGTTAGTCAGGTTCTGCCACATTCTAGCGTTAACTATGTGTACTTTGAGCACCCGTTACATCGCCATTCGTCAGCCTAGAGACCTCGGCGTACGCGTAATTCTCCGTGTTTCGCGTTGCGCACTTGGCTCGTAATAATTTCCTCGGTCCTGACAAGGGCGGGCTTCAGAAAATTTGTTGAGGACTCGAAAAAAAAAAGAAGAAGAAGAAGGAAAGAAAAGAGAAAAAGGCAAGAACAAAAGAGAAATAATAACGATGACGATAACAATCATAATAAAAAGAAATTAACAAAACTAAGAGAGTGCCGAGGTATCGCTATCATCTCTAGCAGCTTTTTTCAAATCCTATCGATCACTTTCGTACAATCTTCATAAGTTATCCACCTTCCACGTTCCCTTTTTTCTCGAGCTGACGCTCGAACGATCTTTTTCTTTCCTTTTTTCATTTATTTATTTTTTCGTTTTCATTTTCAACCCCCAACCTAGAATCGCGCGGACGAGAACGGGGAACACCCGGTATACATGCAGTTTTCGGACAGAAAGGGTCGGAGGGTGGAAGGAAGGGAGGGTGGGAGGGAGGGAGGGAGGGAGGAGAGAGAGCCATGCTAGGTGGTCGGCGTCGGTGTAAATTTGCATTGAACGAAATGAGGCGCTATGGGGCATTCCAGTCCGAAGTTAATAGCTTCCCAACGATTAACTGTATCTCCCAACCCACTTTCTCTTCCCACCGTCCTCCCTTCATTCCTCCTTTCCCTCTTTCTCTCTCTCTCTCTCTCTCTCTTTCTATCTCACTCACCCTCTCGTTCGCTCTCTGTTTGTCATCCAGGTTCACCCTCTCTCGATCTCTCTTTCTCTTACACGCATATCCCCTTCTTTACCTACTCTGTCGCACGCGCCCAGAACGTACTTACCTATATCGTCCCTCCTAATAATGTATGTTCCGAAGGTCGCGAAATAACTGACTTAGCCAGGAACAACGTGATCCTATTGAATAGAATCGAATTTATTTAAATTACTTCGTAAATGTCGATCCTTCTCTATCCTCGATCGATTATCATTTCAATGATCTAAATGATTACGAAGTTGGCGTAGTTCCCTGAACGAATTCGTTGCGAACGAACGACGTTTGGAAAAGCTTGGGTTGAGCCAATAGTTTCTAGGCGCGAGAAGGCGCCACGGGGGTTATACGGCATAATTTAGTGGACAGTTTGATATACAAACAATCTTTAATGAAATTCTTGGTGTTCATTAATAACGCATTACAGTCTCATGCAGCAGCGACGTCGGTGTCGGGCGTCGGTAGCCGGGAATCCTCTGCCATACTACCCTCCCTTTCCCTCTTTCTCTCTCTCTCTCTCTCTCTTTCCCTATCTCCCTTCTACCCCACACCTACGCCCCTTCTCTCTATTTTCCTCCTCATACTCTGCCGTTCCCACTCGTACCATCGACCTACACCCTTTATCGCTTCCCCTTTCGACCCACCTTCCTAGCTCTCACATTGCCTTTCTACACGCTTCCCAACGGAATGCACGTGCCCGGAGGCACGCGTACTTTTATCGAGCATCGATACTTTGCCTCGCGTTTATAAATGAATCCTTTTTTACCTCTAAATCTGTTACCTGGATATAGTTAAATCGTTTTTACAGGTAAAAGGGATATTGGATCGAAGAAATGAATTACGTTGAGCTTGGATACCTCAAATAGTTATTAATTCTTAGTCAATGTAATTAAAAAATATTGGAGACTTTGTAGCGTGTACATCACTGTGGTTTAATTAATATCGTATAACATCCAAGCGTATTATTAGTTCGCATCGATATCGAATCCAGCTCGTTTATAGATGTCAACGGCTAAAGGCTATGATTAATAAATCGACGTAATTAGGAGGGTGTTAAGAACGAGCGACGAATGACAATCGAGTTTTGTATTAATGCCTGACCAAGCCGCACCCACGGTCCCTGTGCGACGTCCACGGCGATGACCATCAGCCTGATCGTTCGTTTAATCAAGGAACCCGCTAACGCGATTAACTTATTGCGTTATTCTTCCGCGCACACGTGAGCCTCGAATCAGCGAGACGACAGAAACGTAATTCCCATTATGTTATTTCCTATCCCCGTCCTTCTCTCTATTTTCTTTCGTTATTCGCACGATCCCTTATTTTACTCTAGGTTACCTAACTTACTTGTCACAATATGAAGTATCACCGAATCATTGGGCGTCGACTCGTTTCGATGATATTTCTAAATTAATTATTCCCTTTCTATTTGATTGTTCAAACTCTGACCTAAAAATATTTAATATCACGCGTGAACATTCCTTTTGAGAGTTGGAAGCGTCCGGTCTGAAATACTACTTAACATTATACGGCGTCTGTGTTTGATGAGTTTGCATTTTCTGAAGTAGACATAAATAATACGAGTCACATTTTATATTACCATGGAAAAGCAAAACGAAGGCGTCAATGTTAGCACGCATGACAGCGGCACGCACATAAACGTGAACGCTCGCATCCGGTGAATGGTCCGCAAACTCCGTACAATGTAAAGATCGGTAGGTAGGTAGGTAGGTAGGTAGGGAGGGAGGGAGGGAGGGAGGGTTGGAGAGAAAGAGAGAGAGGGTAGGAATAGAGGAGGCAAATGGAAGACTGCCGGACCCTCGACTCTGACGTGGACATCAGGAACAACGAGCAAGAGGAGGAAGAAAGTGGTAGAGGTAGTAGTAGTGATGGTGGTGGTGACCCAGCTAGATGGAAGGAAACGTTCGAAAGAGGGTAAAGAAGAGGGAGAGCTTGCGACTTGCGTTGGTGCGTCGGTGGATACCGGAGGACGATATAGAATTTTAATATAGTGGTTTACGAGCGCGATTGTCCGCCATTTTACGGGCGCTATAGAGCGGCCATTTGAATTCTTAGATCTGCATACTTTGCGGAATTGCGTGGTGCTAGTGGGCACCACCATCTCGTAGGATGGTACGAGAACGTTGCGGAGGATCGTGAGGCCAGCCAACCCCATCAACGAACGAAGCGCATCGTGCCGAGTAGACTCGCTATCGCGCGAGGATGTTCAAATACCTTGACCGTCTCCCTATATTACGGCTTAATAAAATAATAACGTCGGTAAGAGCCGACGGGATGCGATGATGAAAATCGGCGGTGTACTCGCGAACCAACAAGAAGAAGAACCACACAAGGAGGAGATCGATGCCAACACGAATCTTTCTTTTTTTTTTTCAGCTACGTTGATGAAATTCCTTTCCATCTACCTTCTCTCTTTCTCTTGATAATTACTTATAAGCGCAAATATTTGCCGATATTTTTATAGGTGACGTTATCCTATCGCGAGTCGGTGCGTTTCGTGACATATAGATAGCCCTATTACCAAAGTACAGACCGAAGTAGTTGGTTATTACGTCTCGTAAAAGGGACGTCCAGAATCCCATTTGATTATCATAGAATTCGAGTTTCTACGAACCGATGGTGGATTATTAATTTTTTTTCTTTCTTCTCATCTGGCGTTATTCGCCGACGACTCACATCGCATGCAGCACGTCTCGCGACGATAATGGAAATGTATTCGAGGATTTATAAGCGCTATTCAAAAAAAAAAGAAAAAAAGTCCCTTTGTCGGGATAGTTTTTAATTTTCAAAGACTTCTCTATAGGCAAACATATATTTCCCCATTGTAGAAAAACCAGAAAACAAAAAAGAAAGTGAGAGAAAAAGGAAGAAAAGAAAAAAAAAGAAAAAAAAAAGAAAAAAAAGAGGAACGAGTTCAACCTTTGGTCTCTGTTTCTGTTCCCTTGCGATTCGAAATTAATGATTCTGGGGTCTCTCATTTGGTATACCTTAATCAGGCTAGGAGCCCTTTAGGCATCCGTAATCGTCCGAACGCGAGTACCCCGAGTACGACGATACGCTAGCTTCCTTTTCCTTCTCTCCCTCTATCTTTGGCTACCTCTTGTCCGTCTCTCTCTCTCTCTCTCTCTTCTTTACTCTCTTTTACTCTCTTCCTCGTCCGTGATATAAGCCGTATCAGTTATAATTTACAATGTTATGGCGATTTTATGTATATCTTGCCGCGGCCGTACTCCCCACACAGCGCCGAGAAGTATTATTTAAATTAAACGAGGCTAAACTAAGCGAAGCAGGGGTATCGAAGTGGCAGAGAAAGAGAAAGAGAGGGAGAAAGAGAGATAGCTATAGAGAAAGAGAGAGAGAGAGAGAGAGAGAGAGAGAGAGGTGCCGCGGTGGTATGCAAATTATTATCGCGGGGCGATAATTTAAATGCATATTTCGCCTCCTATATCATTTTATTATTGCCAGCGAAGTTAAGTCGGTCCGTGGGCCAACGTTTACGAGGACGTTGGTGAGACACTCTCCTTGCCTTGGCAAGAGAGATGACGGGTGGTGTTGGTTACCTCGTATACACCCTCTCTCCCTCTTTTCCACCCCCTCCCCACCCACTCGTGCTTTCCCCCGTATTAGAAACGCTATCGAAGCGTTTTCTCCGTATAATCCTCATTGTTACCAGGCACGAGGATCATAATATCCTGTCTGGTAATGGCCAACAGGGAGGATTAATAATGGGGAACTAATTGTAGGACCGTAGGAAGTGCCAGCTCATCCACCTTTGGCTAACGTAGCTCTACGAGAGATGTCCACGTTTCTTGATCGATTAACGCGAACGTTCTTCATCGTTTCTTCGACGACATCTATTTTTATTCGGAGATAAAGTCATCTCGTTTCTTTCAAGGATCTTTGCGTATCTTCTTCTCCTTGTCTCATTTCTTAATTTCTCTTTCTTTCCGCTTTGTTTTATTTCGTTTCGTTTTAGATTATCCTCTTCTAGCATGCGGACAGATTGTTGTTAGAAAGGAACGTTGATTATCCGCCGGAAACCGGAATTAAAGACGCACGCCGGTGGTTTTTGTCGGGGGCCGATTTAAATTTTCGACTTAGAAATTCTACGAAGGAAATAACCTACGTCCGCCGTTGTTTCTCAACGGGACGGGACGGGACGGGACGCATTTAATCTCGATTTACATTTCACGGTAGGGAAAATCGTATGTAGGACGGTTGGAGAACGGTGACTAGGTGTACGAAGGTGAGGTTGGCTGGCCGGAAGATACGCATTCGTAGGATTCAAGCAGTGCTTTTAAGAATCGGAGAAGTAAGGTAATTTACCTATGTGTTGGCGACGGGCAATGGCAATCGCAATGGCAACCGGCACTGGCAACGCGCTAAGGGTCGAAAGGACCTAACAACGTCCCTCTTCCAATGTTTTCCAACGTTCCCTCGTTCTTCTCGAAACGACGAAGAAGGGTTAAAACCTGCGGGGCAGTATTTTAATTCTCAACCGTTATCGCGTCGCGCGCCGCCGCTGCCTGGCTCGGGTCAGTAGCGAAAGATACATGTAAGTTGACCCCGCCCCTCGAGACCTTTCTGGACGCTTATGAATATTAATTCCGCCCCATCTGTGTGAGCCACCTACTTCCCTATCCGAAAGCAAACCCGACAGGAACAAATTAGATCTTTCCTTCCATACATTTCGCTTTTATTCGCGCGACACTCCTCTTGAACCATCACGCGGATCCTACCAGCCGCCAGCCGTTGTCCTCTTTCTTCTTTTTTATTTTTATTTCTTCTTTTTTATTCTCCTTTCCTTTTTGTTTCCTTTTTTGTCTTTCCTCCCCTTCCTATCCCGCTTCATCCTATCTCATCCCGTGGAATCTGTTTCTGACAGTGGCGGTAACGCAATGTCCATCCATTGCCTCTCTCTCTCTCTATCTCCTTCTCTTTTCTCATGATTTAGAATAATGAATATTTTCTTTCAGAACCGTTCACCCGACTCTTTCTTCTTTGTCTTTTTTCCCCCTTGATACTCGGCCTCACGTTTGCACGATATACTTACTTACTTACTTGTTACTCGTTAGACGATATACCTATTACTCTGCCTCGATAATCATCTAACGAGGATTAGGTGTACCTACGTGATATCAAAATACGTGTTGAAAATGCGCATTTTGTACTCCTATCTCGCACGACGAGTTTATCTTACGTTCGTATCTTTCGTATGTCGGAAAAGCCAAGCGACCCTTGATATTTCCTAGAACAAGTTAGTTTCCAAGTCGCGACTATCCGTGATTTCGAAGGGTGCGTGTTTCACGGCCACATGTTCCCTTGTAATACAGACGTTCAGGTAGAATACCAATACGCGTGCGCACGTCTCACAATAGGGAACGACGAGGTGCAAGAGTAACCGTGAACGCACGCGGGGCTGAAGAAGAAGAAGAAGAAAGGGGTTAGAAGAGGAAGAAAGGGACTCTCTACAAATAGATATAATTTCCCTTGAATCTGGCAATCTCGTAGGTACGAATATAACCAGGAGTTAAAACCGCAGCACGAGTGTCGTATCTTATACCACCTTCTAGGTTCACCTTCTAATCCAGACACCCTTGCACGGGTTCCACTGGTAGAATCTTATTATCAGCCTACGTTTCATTTCGAGATACAAGGAAGGAAATTTCTTGGATTGCGGTGTATAACCATTGAAAGTAAAGATCGTAAAATTGGGTCGTTGGATCTTGGGTAACGTTGTAAGATTGAACGAACGAACGAAACTCCAAAAACTAATTTAGCTTTCTCGCCGACTGAAAAAAATATTATATTATATCGTCGAATTTTGAAAAAATTTTCAACCCTCTATCTCTTTCATTGTTCGTCGTTAAACAGGACAAGGAGTTTTTCACCTTTTTTATCTTCTTCATTATGGTTAATCATTATTACGAAATATCTAGGTACTTGTCTTCGTTTTATCAATATTAAATAAAGCAGTTTCTCTCTCTCTCTCTCTCTCTCTCTCCTCTGTCTTTTAAGATTCTTTTACGACATTGATGTAACTTAGTTCTTCGTCGTGGATACGTCGAGTGAGTAAGAGTGTAACTCTCCTTCTCCCTCTCCAAGAGAACTTCTCCTCGTATCCTACATTTCAAGGGACTATAGTAGTAGTCTCTTCCATAGATACGCGAACACCGTGCACGCCGTTTCGCTGTTTCGGTTTGCCTTAATGGATTTCGCTGTATAATTGTAAAATATCTCGTCGAGTTCCACATGCGCGTGCATTTACGAGCGGACACGTGCGGATCCTTCCTCACGACCTCGGCGTTAATTTCGCCGCGTGCGAGCGAGAGTGAGCGAGAGCGTTCTCTCTTTCTTTCTCTCTCTCTCTCTCTCTCTCTCTCTCTCTCTCTGTCTCTCTCTCGCATTTAATAGATAACTTTCTAAGCAACTACTCGCTTTTCACGACTCTCAAGATATAACTTATATACATTAAAAAGAAACGACCCCGAAGAATTATCTTTCCTTGTTTTAAAGAAACTTTCTCTCTCTTTTTTCTTCCAACTTCGAATCCGAACGAATTGATTTATATTCAAAAGCTCGCATGACCATTGATTTTTGTATAGGATCGGTCTCAAATAATTCAAGAGATTTCAAACAATATATTTCAATTAATACGGAGTAGATATTTGAGAATGACGCGTGACATTGTTTTTTCTTTTCATTTCTTTTTTTTTTTTTTTTTTTTTTTGGAAAGCACCAGCCAGAATCTGTGATCAACGATAGGGTATATACGATAAGAGAGAGAGAGATAGAGAGGAGAGAGACTGAGATAGAGGGAGAAAGAGAAAGAGAAATAGAAAGAGAGACAGACAAAGAGAAAGAGAGTACAGAGAACTGATAAAATATTGAAGACATTGATTCATCTGTTCGAGCTTATGTTGCAGGTACGCAAACGCAAATACGCGGAATGCTCGTTGCATCGTTGAAAAATCGTCGGGGGAGTAACGCATGACCCGTTAAGTATGGGCTCCACTGAAAAATAACCTGGCAAATTGAATGGAGGCGACACAGACTGCGAGAGAGCGAAGGGCGTACCGTAGGATGGGAGGGTGGGAAGGCGGAAGGGGTTGGGATGGTTGAAGGGGAAGGGGAAAGGCTAGGGGAGGTGGCGGAAGAGGATGGTTGGGGTTCTGATGGCCGGAGTAAAATTCGGCATTGGGGATGGGCGTTGGAGGAGACATTGTACTTGTCGCCCTACCCGCATGACGAATATGGCTTTTGTAATTAGAAAATATGCTCTCGTCCGTGTCTCTATATCGAAGACTTCGTTCGGTTCTACCTTCGCGTGCGCTTCCGAGTACTGTAAAAAAAAAAAAGAAAAAAAAAAAGAAAAAACTGAACGAGTAGAAAAATATTTGACACGAGTTGGCTTTTTGCGTTACCTATTTACAACTATTTATAATCTCAGCTCATCGAAATGAACGAACGTTCTACGTTGCTAGCGATATAAAATTCGATCGTGGAAAAAAAGAAGTATGAGTGTGGATGAAAAAGGATAAAAAATTAAAAAAAAATATGTAGGATGTGAAAGGAAGAAAGGTGGGTTAGGGTGAGTGGGTGGTTGAGGGTTAAAGTCTGTACGGGTTAAAGAGAGGCAACATCAAACATTAAACATAATGACTCTCGACAAGAATGTTACCCCACGTTACGTTATAGTGCCAAGGGAAAAGTAGCTATTTGCCATATTATTACGCGCGTTTGATGCGACGACGTGTGGAAACGACATGCGCGTGCTTTCTCTCTTTCACATTACTCTTGGCCCGCGGAGAAGGAAAACCTTCCCTTATACCGTGTGGACTAAGCGCGCTCACCTAATGGGACTCGATTTACAATATAAATTATCAGTGATACGTATTCTCGCGAAGGTATTCCCCTATCTCTCGTTCTCTCTGCTTTCTTTGAAATTCCATAGCGATGGTTCCTGACCCTACAGGAGGAAGAACTTGAACATGGCTGACAACTCTCTCTCTCTCTCTCTCTTTTTCTTTTTATTTATTTATTTTTTTTTTTTGTAACAAAATATTTCTGGAAAACGCCACGCGAGCGAGGCCTGCAAAATATATATGTATATATATAGGGGAAAAAAAAGGTTAAGGTAGGTAAGACGTAAAATGCGATTCTTCGCGTGAAAAATGTCGGGCTCGAATATTGGTTATTTTCGTTGCCAGTTAGATGACTTTCCTCTTTTCGCGCTTTTCTATCTTTTTTTCTTCTTTTTCTTTTTCTTCTCCTTTTCTTTTTTTTCTTCGCCGCAAGGCGGGAGAAAAGAGATTGAAAGATATCGCGTATTCACGTATTCCGGCCGATCAAATGGGCCAGAGGGTATCAACCATTTGTCAGACTGTCGCGAAAAGAGAGTAGAGCTTTCCGAAAACAAATGGCTGGGCAATCGGAGTAGTTTCCCTTAAATTTGAAATCGGATTGCTAGCTCAATTTATTGCATTATCATATTCAAAATTCTTGCCTATTTTTGCCTAGCCACGCACGATTTCTTTATCACCCAAACTAACCGAATATATCCGAGATATTTCTTTTTCTTTTTGTTTACTACCATTTGCTGAAAACGCAACGAATGCAATAAGTTACTAAACGATACAATTTCGAAAAGTGAAAAAAAAAAAGATAAAAGAAAAGAAACCTTTCACTCGATCAATCGTTACTGTTAAAGAAACTTTCTTAACTAGGCGATATTAACTTACAGGAAATAACTCGATGAGTCCTGTGAGAAATCATCGTATATAGGTACTTACGTAATAAATAGTAGCCATTCGTAAAAACAAGATGGCCAGCCAGAACGTTAAGTTCTGCCAGAAACGGCGTCCTGCATCCCAACGGATGTGCTACTACTATTTTTTGCTATCGATAATAAATTACCCATTGCGATATTTCTTATTGTTAGCGGGGTGCTAGCGACTGCGTCTGAGGGCTTTGATCGGTACGTAGGTATTTGTATATATATATATATATATACAGTATATAGAAGCTCAGTGTCGCAGTCGTTAATCAAAGATATATACATATATATTATATATATATATATAAATATATGTATGTATATACTTAGAACGAGTCTGTTTCGTAGCTTTCCCCACGATGCTAAATTTTCTTATCACCCCTTTCACCCTCTCTCTAGTAGTTTCTAATAAAGATAAAACTTTTATCCCAACACCTACTTCAACTTTCCTCTTTTCATTAACTATAACGTTCAAAAATGATTGATAGAAATTATTCGACGATCGACTTAGCTCAGCTCTTCTTTCACTCCGTTCCAACCACCCATAACAAAATGATTTCATTTTGAGACGACGTTATGAACGAATTATGCAAAATTGGCCGAAGGCATTAAAATGTTCTATTAAAGATCGCGAATGGATCGCTTGCATTTTCCGTGTCATAAAAATCGGATATTAGAAAAAATTATTCAAGGGATAATTTAAATTGAGTCGTAGATCTTATCCGATGGGAGGAAAAATCTACGACGACATCTTCTCGAATATCTAATCGAATAATTCAAGCGCGTTTGTAGTAAATGCTGTATAAAAAGAAAAAAAGAGAAGATAGAAAACGAAAAAGAACGAAAAGAAAAAAGAAGAAGAAGAAGAAAAAAGAAAAGAATAAGAGAGAAAAAGCAAGAAGATATAAATTATATACAGATAGGTACTATAATTTAAATTGCGTATCCCTTCGTTCGATATCTTCAAGAAGGTGGGAGGAGACAGAGAGAGAGAGAGAGAGAGAGAGAGAGAGAGAGAGAGAGAGAGAGACGGGGAACGCTCGTCGTAAAATTCAAATCAGATTCGGTGTTACTCTCGTCTTCGCGAGGATCTTCGTCGCTCGTACAATCGTAAAAATTGCCATTTGTGCTGGCGATTGGCTGTCAACTGGAATTAATATCGGCAGTTTGCTATGCTAAAAAGAAATATTTTTTATACGAGATTGGATATACCGATTGATTGTAAATTATGGGCCAGTTAAATGTCTCGTTTGTTAGAACCGATGGAAAAGAAAAGAAATATATATACATATATATATATATATATAAATTAAGAATAATTTCATGATTTCGCGTATCAAATATTTGGAGTACGAAATAAAATATTCGATTTCCGATTGGATCGAAAGTTTAATGTTTTTTTAGTTTTTCTTATGGAACGATATATTTTTTAATTAATCAATTATCTTCAATCAATTATCTTTAAAAAAATGATCATACAATTAACTTGATAAATGTTCAAAGTATTAACTATCTTTCGTTCTTATCTTTGTTAAAAAAAAAAAAAAAGAAAAAAAAGAAAGAACGAAACAAAATAAGAAACAAAAACAAACGAAGAAAATTATCAGTTCGGATATATCGCAAACGTTACCGAATTGTCACACGTGAGATAAATCTATCAATCCACGGTATGACGTTATAATACAAGAAGATCGGATCTGTTATTACGCATGATGTATGGTACTTGACCCTCTCCCGATGTAAGGCGACACAATAACTTTTTCTCTTCTTCCAACGGAATTTCGTGCTCCGTATATTGATGCGGCTTGTCCTTACTCCCTCCTGAAAAGCCGAAGACGAGACACGTGGGCGGAGTAGAAAAATGTTTCTTACCCCATATAGAGTTTGTTCACTCACTCTCTTTCACTCGTTCTTTCTCTCTTTCTTTCTTTCATTGCTTAAAGAAACTCTTCCTCTCTCTCTCTTTCATCCCTCCTGGTATTCGGATATTCGGAATGATATCGTACACGTCGATTCAACAACGAATGTCGCTTGATGAATCGAAGAAATCGTGATATGAGAAATACTAGACTCTGGTCTATTTTATATATATATATATATATATATATATATATATATATATATATATATAGAGAGAGAGAGAGAGAGAGAGAGAAAGCTAAACTATACTGTATAGGGAAAAGTGACGAATGATGTTAGAACGGACAATGTGTGGTAATAAGAAACATTATTCTTTGGGGATAATAGATATCGGGATGAAACGATAAAGAGAAATCATTTTTATCATTTCCATATTAATCAATTGGTAATGAATTTTTTTTCTCTTCGATTTTCTTTGTCTCTCTTTTTTCTTTTTATTGTTAAATGTCATTTCTACTACTGTAAATACTATCTTTTTTATAATTCGTAATCTCTGGATGATATTATATAATATCAGAAAAAATTGAAAGAACTTGAAAGATTTAATGAAATATTTGGAAATATTGAAAAGTCTTGAATATTTGTATGACAAAATAACATTTTCGTAAAAAGAATATTCTCTATTTTTATCCCATTCAAATCCTCAATTATTTCACTACCAATGGATCCACTGTAAGTTGAAATTGAACTACTTTAATATATTCTTCAAGGGCCGACCTTCTCTCTCTCTCTGTTTTCTGGCCCATTTCCTCTTTGCGGTTCGATCTTCCATCGCATTAAGCCCTTTCCATCGAAAAACTCTCTCTTTCTCCCTTTTCTTTTCTTTTCTTTTCTATACCCTTCCAAAGTATGGCAAAACTTCGAGATGCTAATGGTTTAATTGAATTTCGATTATCCAAAGATGGTTTCTTCCCTCTGCGTTAGGAAACCTTCTACGATTTTGTTGTGCTATGAATCAAAAGCAGGACGCGTCTGCGAGTGACGTAATTATTGAGATCTCGATTTTGCGAGAAATGCAAAGGTATATATATATATATATATATATATTCTCTACCCTTCTCTATTCTGCCACAGACGAATGGCAGTCGTATTAAAATATTAATGACCTCTCGTATCGGAAACAGACTTCGGAGGTACAGTACCGGAGGTCCACCCTTTGCAATTTCCTTCCCATAAATCACTGTCCTACGATCGATTTTTTGCCTTCGACCTTTCCAATCGAACATTTTATCCTTTTTGAGGATCTCTATTGAAAAGAGTATCCATCCATTTTATATTCCAACGAATTGTTCTTTTGTCATATTTTTTTATTAATGAATAAAATTGAAACAATGAACGGATGATCATAACGTGTCTTTGATCACGATCATGTATATATATATATATATATATATATATATATATATATGTATGTATGTATTTGGAAGATTCAAAAGAGAGGGTGCGAATTGGCCGTTGCTGAGAGCTGTCAAATGGATGGTGCAGTATGGCATATGGGTCCGATATCGAGAAAGGATCACCTGTTGCATCGAGAACGATGGGGTTGGGGGCTACGAGGATTACGGTTCGAAGGCTATTCAGGAGTTCAGGGTAGAAACCGACCCTCGATTGGTCGTGTAGTGGCCAGCGCGCGAGTGGCTATATATATATATATATATATCCCTTCGCTTCGAAACTTCCATAGTCGGAGGAGTGCCTTTAGCTACTCCTTCTGGTAAAACACAGAAATCACTTTAGAAAGGGATAGACCTTTGTTCAGACATAACGTCTTAGGGGACTTTATCATTTCAATCGAGTATATAATTAATCTTCTCTCAAATCATACGATTTTTGTCAATTTTTCTATTTCTTTCACAATTTTGGTATATATATATATTAATAAAATTAATGATGCTTGAGACAGAATGATTTTTTTTTCCATAAAAATTCATTAAAGAAAAGAAAAGGTAGAATATATGTACTTGCACATTTGTAAAACGATAAAAAAGAAGAACAAGAAAAAAGATATAGAAAGGTAATTACGCGTACTCTATATTACACGTACCAAGATACTCCAACATTATATTTTCTTCAATGTTAGACCCTGAACTCTATCTCGTATCTAAACGAAATAAATAATCGAGTTAACCGAATTATTCGATTTATTTCTACGTGATAAGTAAAATTGATTTAATTAATCAAAAGACACGAGGATCATCCTCGTTATATAGAAACGTCAAATAGGAGGAATAGCCTCAAGGGTAGAAGAGGGAAGAACAGAAAGGAAACGATCAAGAGCGTGTCAATCCCATACCACGTTCTCTGACGAAATAAAAGGTAGTAGGTCCGTCCGAGTAACCCTCGGAAGCTGGTTGAATTCCTGCGGGATTGTACGAGCGACTATGGAATACTTTATAAAGGCATTGTTCGAGACAACTAGAAATATTATTTGAAAAAAAGAAAAAAGATATAGGAAAAAAGAAAAGATTAATATCGCGCGTTCGATCGATCGATCATTTTCATTCGACACAATCGTAAAGATTGTTGCAATTTGCGGGTGTCTTCGTTTTTTTTATACTTACGCACATAGAAGAGCAACGTAACATTCTTTAGAAAAATAAACAAATATTCTATGATAAACATTCCTCGAAAAGATTTTTTAGATTCAAGAGATTGAGATACGCCGTTGGTAAACGAACGAATAAGAAAAATTGCCAGAATGAAAGAAATTCCAATAAGAAGAAGGTGGAGACAGGAGTGGAATGGGGGTGAGTTGGGAGAGGGGGGTATGAGGGAGGAAAGAAACGAGCCCATTTTGATAATGGGATCCTATATGGAAGGCAACGTTACCTACGAAGCTTCTCCGTAGGGATTTGGCGAACCATCGTCGCCCGGATCACTGAGAAAACTGGGGAATGTCTAGTTACGTACGTGTGAGTTCAGTGAAATACATACCAACACACACACCTACACACAAATATATATATTCCCGTGTAAATGTAACCTGTCCTTTTCCAAAAGAAACGCTTCCTCTTCGGGTTATCGACTTGTGGTGGATTCGTAGAAGAAAAATCGTTGCTGAGCCGAGTCTGTCCATTTCTTATGTCCAAACGTCTAACCGTAATATTCTCGTTTATTATATCGCTCGACTTTCTCGATATATATTTGATATATATATATATATATATATATATATATACATATATGGAATATATATTTCGCGAATCTTTATTTAAGTATAAGAAATTAGTGCGAGAAAAATTCAATTGGAATTTTAAAAGATCGCGACTGAAGAAAACTACCTAAGGCGAACCCTTTTCATTAAGCACGCTTCATTCGACCGTAGAGTCGTTAACACTCATTTCTCCGAAAAAAAAGAAAGAAAAAGAAAAAGAAAAAGAGAGAGAGAAAGACAGAGATAGAGAGAGCCAAAATAAAAGTTAGTCCTGCATGGCATTGCGGTTTACACTGAACCTGGCTGCCTGGCAGGGTGAGAGAGGTTAATTTTAACGAATTCAACGAAGCAAGAGAGGTCGGAGTTTAACAGGATAAGCTAATTGTGGGGTATTGGCTAAGAAGTCGAGAGAAATGAGAAAGAGAGGAAGAGACGAGGGTGAGACGAGGAATGGTAGAGGGGTTCTACTCTTCTTCACGGCACTAGTAGTCGAGGATCGTTAGCAGACGGCAAGCGACCGGAATCACAATGCAGTTTCTTACAAGAGTTAGATACTAACACAGGTCCTTTTACTATTTTCCAAGGGACACCAGTTCTTCGATCCTCGAAGACAAAATTAAGAAGTGAAAGATGCGAAGCGCAGGCATCTATCGTGACATTTAGAATGTACGAAAGCCAAATTAACTCTTCTCCTTAGAGGGAAAATTAAATCGTTTAAATTATCTCGTCTTACTTTACGAAGGACAATTCTTTCTCTCTCCCTTTCTCTCTCTCTCTCTTTTTTTTTTTTATAATTAGTAACAACAAAAAACATTTTCAACGCTTTCGTATTATCTGTTATTAGATGATCGAATCGATACTGATAATGATACTTCTTGAATCGAAAAGTATACAAAACGAAATGTATTTAGAACAAATTAATAATCTTTTGATATCTCATAACGAGTATCGTTAACCATATAATATTTCTGCTGATTCGTTTAAAATTGCGGAAGTCTAACAAATAAAAAATAAAAAGTCGATCGTTTTTAAATTCTTATAAAATTCGATAGTTTCGTGATCGTCATTCACGATCTCCATTCTCACGAATTAAATTCCCTATAAGAAAAACTCGTAAGCAGACGATCGATAATATCTCGAATTTTCGAGGATTAGAGATAATCGCACAGAGAAAAGAATCTCACATTTTCTAAATGATCAAAGTAGAAAAGTAACAACCGAAATAAGAGAACTAGGGTGAGATGGTCTACCTCGATCGTCGCTTTATACTCGAGGGCTTAGATTAAGTCCGCTGAGAAAAATCTATCCGCGCGTTTCCTCGAAGACGTATCTTCTACTGCGTTGGGGTGGAAAAGGTGGAAAAAAGAAAGCCGGCAATATGGCCGGCTCGTTGTCCTTGCTCGAATTTCTCGGTAGCGATATCCTCGGGATGTTTTTTTCTCTCTTTCTTTTTTCTTCGTTTTTTTTTCTCTTTCGACGGACAGAGATAGAAATAGGAAGGATAGGAGGGAGAAGAGCGAGCTGAGAAGAGCTGAGATCGGAAGGGTCCAAGAAAAGAGAGAAGCTTCAGGCTCTACGTCGCGTCGGTAGATAGGTAGGTAACTCAATTTAGATCGAGTGCCGAGCATTTGTTGCAGATCCTCCTCGGCTCTGAGCTAGGCGCGCTGGTAGTACCTTTCTCAGGCATCGTGGCAACCCCCGAAGCGTTTTTATTTCCTATTATTTATCTGGATAAGTAAGTCAGATGTGGCTCCGTTGGTCCCTTTCGTATTCTCTCTCAACTAACCTAACTCCTATCCCTCGGTTATCGATGTTACGCCTTTATGGAGACATATAAGAGAATGATTAGAATTGATGAATTAAATCATTGAAATTAGATCTAAGAATCGTTATTCTCGTCGATATACGATATGTATATCTATGTATCATCTCGTAGAACATATTGTCCGCGGTTTTAATAAACTTCAACCAAGTTTGAATCTTGAATAATGCTTAAATAAAGTATGAGTGGACACATGTAATTCATTTTTCAGCAGGACGCTGGTGAAAGAGATTAAGTACTATCATGAAAGTTCACCGAGTTCACGTTTCCTTTTTATCGGCTCGAATTAACGCGCATAAGCGAATTCGAAAGTTAACAGCCGACAAGCACGACGACGAGGACGACGACGACGACGACGACGACGACGACGACGACGACGACGACGACGACGATGCATAATAATCATTATGAGCCGCAAATGCGAGTATTCTCGAGACCGAACGTACGTAGAATAGTACACAGACATTACGAGAACTGCGAATGAGCGAGTAAAGAGCCGAAACGAAGAGCGAGAGTTGTACGAAAAGAGATAGAGAAAGAGAGAGAGCGAGAGAGTACGCGGAAGCATATTCACCAAAGGATTAATGTAACCGCGGAATGTTGGCACTGTTTACGATCAGCCCGATACATTCGGCGTTGGCAACGACGTGTTAAAGCGCCAACTCGGCTCGCCCAGTTACCGTGGATAATTAATTCTGCGCTTTAAACGAACGCGTTTTAAATCCAAATTATGCGTACATATGTAGTAATATCAAAGAATATAAAGTAGGTACGATAAGTATCTAAATGCAAAAAAAAGAAAGGAAGAAAATAAAAAAAAAATGCGACTTGTTAAATATCCATTCCTTCTTGTTTTCTATTCGATCGATCTTCGACAAATCGATTTTATTTTTGCAATATCCTACGATATAACGAACGTACGAGGGAAAAAGCTTACGAAGGATCGAACGTAATTTCGGTCTCGTTCGCTTTGTTCCTTTGGAAGAGTCGAAGAGTCTCGAGCAAGTGCATTGTTCGCGGACGAGATATACCTACCCTCGTAGGTCAAAGCTAGCTAAAGGTGAATAAAAAGAAAGAGTGTGTGTATGTGTGTGCATGTATGAGAAAGAGAGAGAGAGAGAGGGGGGGGGGATAGGTCGATTCTTAAAAAGTTCCTACTCGAATACCGGAAGAATCGGGGCGGAGAAAAGGGTTCGAGATAGAATAGTAGAGAGTAGTACGATGGGTGAAAAAGGGTAGGGACATTGTTTCAGCCGGTGTAAAAGGTGGTCCAACAACGAAACTGTTATAAGGGGAAGTGAGATGAGGAGAGGAAGTAGAGGGTGGGTTGGTCGAGGTGATGTCGGTGGTGGTGGTGAAGGTGGTCTACGGAAAGGAGGGACCGTAGGCCTCAGGGACGGCCGGATTCAGGGTGTGTTCCGCGGGGGTGTAAATGCCAAGTGAACAGCAGTTCGAGTGAACAGCCCTTCAGGACTCGCGGCGGCTCTCGACCTTTATAATCCGAGTCATAATTACTGGGCAGGCAGTAGAGCAGCGCCTCCGCCATCGCCCACCTACTGCCTACTGCCATACACGAGAGATTAATTGTTATTAATTATTTTCCCGCGGCGAGAGGTAATTGCGTCATCGTCCGGGTGCACACACACACACACACGTATATATATATATAGAGAGAGAGAGAGACAGAGAGAGAAAGAGAGAGAAAGAGGTAGTAGAAACGGCGACGTGTACCAACACCAACGACGAGCTTTAACGTTGCTCGTAACAGCGACGAACGAACGCCGTCGGCTTCGTCGTTTAACAATGAGGCCAACCCGCGTCCTTTTCAGGCCTGTCCGGAAACGGACCCTCGAAAACTGCAACTCCTCCTGCTGCTGGCTCTAGGTGCTCCTCTACTCCTACCTAACAACCCCCGTCCCGTCCCTCCCCATCCACCGAACCACCAGTTCAACCCATTCAACGGGCCACCGTACTCTTGTATCCGGTTAGATTCTTTCAACTGCACTTTAGCTTAAGCCCGTGACGATTCGCCTCTCGTTCCTACTATTACCATCTTCTATAGGTACTACCATTCTCTTCGCTAAGTTCTTCTTCTTCTTCTTCTTCTTCTTCTCCTCCTCCTTCTCCTTCTTCTTCTTTTTCTTCGCTACAGGCGAGAATTACGTTCAAGTATGTTAAAGATCTGCTTTTACGTTAAGTTCAACGAAGTATCCAGTAAGGTAGTAACATGGAATTTTCGTACAAGTTAATCGAAGGAAACTTTTGGGATCGTGAATCGACGTGAATTGTCTACAGATTTCTATGTTCTCCTTGCAATGATCGGACATTGTAGTTTCTATGTTCCGTGGAATAGGTCAAAGATTTTTAATTGTACTCCGTGGACAGATACAGAACATCGAGGCGTAACGTAAAAGTACCATCAAGAGCGTAACTTTCGTACGACACTAATCGTTTCGTTAACGGCTTACAATACGGACGACGCGTTTTATTGGATTTGCGGTAAGATCTACCGAAGGATCCAAAGACTGGACTGGAAGGAAGATTAAAAGAAGGTTGGTTATAGGGGTACGAGTTGCAATAAGGGGGAGAGTGGGAGGAGGCAGTAGTGGTATAAGGGCTACGCGTGGACTACGCGTGGTTTGTGAGTGAAGTGGGTGCAATATTCCGTGGCAAAGTTGAATTGCCTTAACGTATACGAAATGCTGGTTTGCCATAAAGGGAGCGTCTAGGACTCGGATTTAAGAGTACTCGGAGTATCGTAGGACGTAAACTATTCGTCGCACCAAGAGTTCCTTCGTTCGAAGTTGTTTGTTAGGGATGGAACATTATAATAAATCGGGAGGGTCAGATTGCCAAGAGAAAGGAGATAACTTCTTCTCGGGGCCCTTTCCCTTTTTCCCGTGCGAAGAAAATTGCCGATTGAGCGAAACGTCGAAATTTTGTCAGCATTTAAAATCTAAAATTTATCGGCGATTACTTCCACCAACCTTTCAAAGTTTTCGCCTTTCGAGGTAGTTAAGGGAAGAAAAATCAACAAAACGGCGGAGCAAAGAGGACAGATTATCGACTACCTCCCGCCTCCGGTATGTTTGCTCGTTTGATTTGCTTACGAAGGAGTAGAGAGAGCCTTCTCGTGGGGTCGTCGAAGCGGATCATCTAGTCGGTGGGGTGCGTAAGCTTAAGCTTGTACGTAAACGTGTAGGTCGAGAAGGAAGTTAGGAGGTGGTGGAGAGAGATAGGATGGGAAGAGTGCGGAAAGGGAAAACGAGTGTTGGGAGGAGCGGAATTTGCTTTGCAGAACGAACAAGAGAGGTAGAGAAAGAAAGATCACGCGGAATCACATACGTATACGAACCAGAGAGAGAGAGAGAGAGAGAGAGAGAGAGAGAGAGAAAACGGAAAAGAGGAACCCACTGTGGTGGGTGGGATGGAAGGGTGAAAAAGAGAGACAGAGAGAGAGAGAGCTGGAAAGACAGAGAAAGAGGAGATGGGGGATGGTGGACCGAGGCTGTCCGCAATTAAAATAATTCCCTTTCTGCCTGCAGCCGAGCGGAAAGAACTTACCAGCACCCTCACGCGGGTACCCCCAGGGTCCTACCTCTTTCTCTTCGTTTCTCCACCGACAACCACACTCCTCGGGCCACCTCTACCTCTACCTCGTCGTCCCTTAGCACCGTTCTGGTAAGCATAGCTATTTTAATTGTGTTGTCCTCCAGCAGGATGACCAGTCCGTACAGGGGTGGCGTACGGAATGAACGTGGCCGCTCCCACCTCTCTCTCTCTCTTTATCTCTCTCTCTCTCTCTCTCCGAAAACCCCGAGTATGTGGCTACGTTATTATGGTTTGCTAGAGCAAGAATTGCGCGGGTAGAGCTAGGATGAATGCATCGAGGGATAAGAAATTCTACTGACGGCTAATGTAATATTCCATCGGAGCGACGCGGAAAAGACGCGAAAAGAGAAATATGAATAATATATGATATGAATGGTATATGCTGAGACATTCACGGTATAATTTTTTTTTTCATTTATGGTAGAATGATTAGGAAAGAAAGCTTTGACTGAGACGAAAAGAAAAGAGGAGAGACACCGACGACCCAGGAACAAGAGCGGTAAACGTCTATAGACGTTTCAGTGAACGATGTACGGACGTTTAATCGCTCGTCGCACGCTTGAAATTAATCCGAGCGAGTTCTCGGTTAACCTTTTCAAAAGGAAACACGAAACGCGTTTCGTGACTGTCAGAAGAAACGATGGTAACCGGCAGCGGCAGTAGCAGCAGCAGTAGCAGTGGCAGTGCCAGTAGCAGTAGCAGTAGCAGTAGCAGTAGTAACAGCAGCCAACGGTTCCCAACGTTTCAACAAACGGGGCGTTTTGCATTCGCGGCTTTTCACAGTCGAGTCGAGTTGAGTCGAGTCGAGTCGAGTCCGTGGTCCGCGATGATGGCACGTAGTTGCCGCAACCACCATTGGTTCAAGAAGATCAAGGAGCTATCCTCGTTCCGTCTGCCGCGCGCAAGAGTGAGTGAGAATGAGAGAGAAAGAGAAAGAAAAAGAGAGAGAGAAAGAAAAAAAGAAAGAGAGAGAGAGAGAGAACTGACGAGGGCTGAACTACGAGAGGTACGAGCGTCCTGCGGTGCGGGGTAAGCGGTGCGGATTAGCGAGGGTAGGTACGCATCGCGCTTATTCAGTAGCTTCTTCGGTCTGAAAAAAAGAAGCGCGATTTTCGACTCGAAGAAGCCTTTCTGTGGATTCAACGACTGGGAGGGGATGGTTGGAGGAGGAGGAGGAGGGGGCGGGTTATGAGAACTCGAGAGCGAGACGTCGCGACGTTTCTATGTTTCCGGCTTACTCTCGCTCGAGAAGCACCACGCGATGCAAATATAACGGGGGGGGACGTTAGCTCCCGACGACGGCAACTCCAACAACGCTTTACTCGTCTTCCTTCCTTCCTTCCTTCCTTTCTTCCTTCCTTCCTTCCTTCCTTCCTTCCTTACTTTACTTTTTCCTTCTTATATAGGATTGGATACAAGCGATAAAGGAAATAGACGTCATATACATACACATCTAATCTCGAATATCCAGGCTTTTGATATAAAGAAATTATGGGATCGATCGATTATCACGCTCGATTGTCCTTCTCCCTTCGTATTCTTGTATCGCGCAAAGACGATAATAATAAGGGGTAAGCTTGCTTACGCGTTATTAGGGTGAATACGACACGTCGTCGGCTCGTTACGTACCAATTAAATACGTGCGGCCGGTCTGCCAAGGATATTAGAGGTATCCAAGCGTGAGTGGTCGGCCGAGCAAAAATAAGTAATTAGAAATACCGCGCATGGATAATATACGGCGCAATTAAGACCAAAAGAGGGCCACCTAGTCGGCACGAATCTCTCTCTCTCTCTCTTCACCATCCTCCTTCGCCTCCTCCGCCTCTTGCCCCTCTCCCACCCCCTCCCACCGTCGAGGTTGCCAACGGAGGGGTTGGTGGCGCCGTGTAAAGCGGGGTGGAGCCTCACCAGGATGCGGATTCATAATTAAACACGCCCTTAAAACAAAATCATTACGGCTGTTGCCGGCTGGGCCGGTTCTCTCTCTCTCTCTCTCTCTCTCTTTCTCTCTCTCTATCCGCGCTTGTCCTACCATCCCTCCCCTCCCTAGTCCACCCCCTTGGTATTCCTACTCTTCGCGCTTCGCCTCCTAGCTGGCTTATCGCGACGAAGAGAAAGATGGTAAGAAGAGACGTCGGTACCGCACGAAGGGGCGGCATGAAGCGGCCAACGGAGGTGGTTTCGTCGATGTCCTCTTCTATCCTTCTTCCTCCTCTCCTCTTCTCTTTTCTTCTCTTCTCTCCTCTCCTCTCCTCTCTTCTCCTCTCCTCTCCTCTCCTCTCCACTACTCTACTCTTCTCTTCCATCGTCTTCTTATTCTCCTAGACCACTGTAGGTTCTTCTACGTTTGCGCGTTCTATCGTTGCGCCTCCACCTCTCTTACGAACATTTGGTATAGCATGGGATAACGTAAATGTAGGTATATCACAACGCCGGCACGCCTTCGCCAAACAGAGAAGTACATACGTACGTTCGGGATTATCATCCCACCCGAAAGATATCACCGAAAGGTACTTTCGATTTACGTACTTACTCCCCGAGATCGACGATATCTTTACATCTTATCGATATCCTTGGCATCTTTCGAAAAATTATTTCCCTTTATTATATAGACGACGATTTTTATTGTCAAAATCGTTTAATAACATTTTTAGTAATGACAAAGTTAGTATACAGCAGAGTTATAGGATTGGATAGAATTCATTTCTATTGTAAATTTCATCCCCCTTCTCTTTCTTTCTTTCTTCCTTTCTCTCTCCTGCAAGTTAGCTGCTTGACTCACCTAAATCGAGCAAGTGGATTCTCCACTGAGAGTTATACAAAACGACGGACTAGAATCTCGAAACGACAGTCCCGTCTCCGGTACGACAGGGCGCCGCTGGGGTCGAAGGGTGGGAAGGTGGCTGCGCCGTGCTACCGAGGACGCTCCTGGATTGCTGGAGTCGGCGGACTCGTAGAGAACGGTGGGGGCTCGATGTTAGTTCCGCACACCTCTCCACGGGGTTGCGTCAGAGCTGCGATAGGGGGTTGGGCATGCGAACCTACCGAGGCATTCCTGGATTCAAATTGGTACCACCCACAGAGTCCATCGCGCCGGTCCGGTTTCGCCCTGCGAGAGAAGAGCCTTCGCTATTTTCTCCTACCGACTAGAAGCCGCTCGAATCTTTCGAGATCTTCCCCCCACCCATACACCCACCCACCCTTTACTATCATCCATTCCCACCACTCGAAACCATCGGCCGGTCATCGAGTACCTTCTCTGCGGATATTCGTTAAGAAAATAGCCTTCTCTTTCTCTCTTTCTGTCTTTCTCTGTCTATCTCTATCTTCTTTCTTTTATTTTTCTTATTTTTATTTTTTTTCCCCCTTTAATTTCGCGAACTTATTCGACGTACGAAACGTAGAATTCTTGTTGCTAGATAATTTATTAATCATCGATAGTATTATTGAAAAATTCCGATTACGAGAAGGTAGAAAAGAAAAATGATGGAGATAAAAATATATATATATATATAAAAAAGAAACAATACTGATAATAATAATAACAACAATGTTGGTAAAAGATTTAGTTGAAATTTTAACGGTGTCGTGGATACGGTAGGAAATCTAAATTCTTGATATTTCTAGGATCACGTAGCTCGTTTTTCATCGTGGCTATTGTCAGAAGAAGCAGAAGAAGAAGAAGAAGAAGAAGAAGAGGAAGAAGAAGAAGAAGAAGAGGAGAACAAAGAAGAAGAAGAAGAAGAAGAAGAAGAAGAAATAGTAGAAAGCGGAGACGAGGTAGAGGAATGTGAAAAGCAACGAAATGAAACGTTCGCAAACGAGTCACGATCTCCTAATTAGGAGGCTAAATACCGCTGACGTTTTTTGTCGTTGCAATATTATCATATTTAGTATGCGTACTTAGAAAGCCAGCTTAAATAAGCCCGGAGACCTTCGTACCACGGAAGCTTCCGGTGAAAGCACGAAGTCTAATAAGTTCCACTGGTCGAGTTGCAGGCGGACTACGCGCATCGTATTTCTGCACCAAGAGCTTTAACTTCCTCGTCCACGTGTTCAGCTCGTTTGGTTTATTCGAGGAATACGATAAGATACGACACTTTTATTTCTCGATCGGTCTATGATCGGTTTTATATCTCGATATAATAATTTTTTTTTCGAGTATCGAACGAGTACACACATCCATAGATTTATCTACGTTCTTTAGAACGGTAGAGAGGAGAGACCTTCGGTGTTTCCGATGCAACTTCTGCTTTCGATTCCTAACTCACGGGCATTGAAATCTCTTTCCTCCGTCTCTCTTATTTTACTGTTAGTTTAGCGTCAGGCTTGACGGAATGGATATCGATTTAAACGTGTATTTCGTGGATTTGAAGTAATTCGAATATTATTTCGAGAGGAAAACTAAGGAGGTACTTTTCAAGGACGGGGTCGATAAAGAAATTTTGTACGAAACGACGAAGAGAAATGAAAGCTTTGACTTTCTATTTTCTTTTCTTTTTTCTTTATTATTATTTTCTCTCTCTCTCTCTCTCTCTCTCTCTCTCTCTCTCTCTTTCTTCGTAAATCGCGCGAAAATAATAAGGGTAGAGAAAGAAAAGAAAAAGCAGGTGGTGTAGGTGAAACCGTCCGGAGATTCGGGCTATACCGGTGTTTCTAATTTAGTGAGACGCAGGGACTTTGCGTCTGAGGCCGAGGCTAACTGCTAATTTAAGGGTTAATTCCTTGGGAGACAAGTTGGCAGAGTTACGACGAAAATATTCATGGCATTATGCATACGCTTAGGCGGACGTGGCGTCACTAATAAAAATTAAAAAGTCTAATTGCGAAAGGTCGCCTTAGCGGCATTAAGACTCCTATCAATTTCCTTCGTCTTCTTGCTGTTGGTGTTGCTTTTGCAACACCAACGACCGTAGACCGAGCGAACTTTTCCTCGCATTATAATATTATTCCCTAAAATGTTGCATTTATAATACGATCTTTTGCGCTTCTAGACAGGATGGCATAAGAATGAGACATTACCTTAGAGCATTAAATATTTACGGTCTATGTATTATTCACATACTTTCTCTTATCATTTCCCGATGGCTTATGAAAAATACCTATCCCGAGCATCACGTTTCAATCTTATCGTTATATCAAAGTCTAACTTAATTTTAACACCTACACACACACAAACATACATGTCTGTGTATATATGTATGTGAGTATGTGTGTGTGTATGTGTGTGTGTGTGTGTGTGTGTGTAGGATTCGAATGATACTGATAACAAGAAAAAAAAAAAGGAAAGAAAAGTAGATAAAGACGACGATAGAAAGAATGTAATGTAAGCGATACGCTTGGGGAGTAGCATTAGAACGAAATACGTTCACCCTTTCTTCTATCTCCTTTTCGCGTTTTTCATTTTTAACCCTTTAGAGTGACAAGAAATTTGATTTGTCCTTTCGAAATAATTATACGATGTGATTTATTTTTTATTAATATTAATTAGATTTATGAATGTAATAAGTAACGTTAATCGTTCGGATCAATTTATAATTGAAACGTTCGATTTACCATCTATGGAGATAATAATGATTAGAATTATTGGAAAAGATTAGAAAAATAAAAAATAGATACTATATCTTTCAAGTTTCCATCGTGTTCGGATAAGGTAATTAAGAATCATAACTCGAACGTATAATAAAGCGTCCATAACGAGCATCTATCCTCTTTGCAGTGCAATAACCCAAGCGCGAAATCGTTGTCATTAAAAGCTATGAGGGTAAGTTCCATCGTAGTTTTACGATAGTAGGAGAGCATGTTGGTCGGAGTGTTACAGAAAACATGATAGGGGGTTTGGCCTTCTAAAAATAAAGGAAATTTATTTGAGTAATTTGAGTGGAAGCCGAGAGAGCGTATGTTCAGAAGGTGCAATCGTGTCCCTCATCTTGCAGGAGGATCTCTTGGGTAGAGGTGCCGGCACCTTTTGCTATCGCTATCACTACTACTAGGAGCAGTAGAAGTAGTACCAGTGGCAGTAGCACCACCACCAGCATCATCACTACTACTAGGATCAGCGACAGTGTCGTCGACGAGAGTGGCAATATAGTTTCCCTAATGGCGCTTTAAAAAAATCTTAAAAAGACGATATTAAGAATGTGACTAAGGTGGAAAGAGGCCGATGAGAAGGAGGAAGAAAGGAGGGGGCGGAGTGGAGGGTAAAAAGAAGAAAAAGAGGAAGAAGAAGAAGGTGAAAGAAGGAACGAGAGAGAGAGAAGAAGACAAGGTCCTACCAAGTCGGAAGGTGTCGGAAGTGGAGGGTTTTGAACGTAGCTCTCGTTGTAGAGAAAGAGTAAAAGAGAAAAAGAAAGAAAGAAAGAGAGAGAGAAGGAGAGAGAGTGTACGAGGAGTCTGGTTAATCGCCCTAAGACAACCGGAGAAATGAGTGAACAGTGAACGCGAGGGATGGGATGGGGGAGGTGAGTTGGTTGTCGTAGGAGGAGGGTCGGCCCGGGGTGGAATTTAAAAGAGCGTCGAGTGGCAGGGAAAAGTGGGAGCAGGAAAAAGAAATGCGAAGAAATTAAAGATGAACCTTCAACGAAATGGGGCGTGAGTTTATATAAGGGTCCTCTCTCGACTCGAGACTTTCGAGACACTCGTGCTACTTTGCGACTCGCTTTTATACCCGCGTACGGTACGTCCATCTTTGTCGCGAGTCGATCGACCATTCCTCCCACCCTTCAACGAGAAAGAAAAAGAGAGAGACAGAGACAGAGAGAGAGAGAGACAGAGAGAGAGAGAGAGAGAGGGAAAGGGAGAAAAAACGAGGATAAAAGTCGAGCTTTCGCAAAGATACCTCTACCTCTAGATACCTAGGACGACGATGAGATTGGTAGGTAGTCTTAAGAGCGATGGATAAGGTTACAGTATTTTACCGAAGCTTACGAAAGAAGAGACGACGATCGTAGTAGATACCTACTGAATACAAAATATCAATCAGCAGCCATTGGAATGAGGGAGGAAGGCAAAGGACCGACTCTGCGAGAAAAATACTCGGTAATTACAACGAGTCTTCCCTTTTTTTCCCCTTATCGACGATGAAGTCCCCAATCACGACGAAATTTCACTCCTGCTAAGAGATTTCGATTTCTTTCCTTCTCTTTTAATTTCTTTTTTTCTTTCTTTCTATCTTTCTTTCTTTCTTTCTTTTTTTTTTTTTTTAAGAACGGCATTTCTCCCACCCCTCCCTCCTCCTCCTATTCTTCTTTGCTTTAGAGATAAAATAGAAGGGATTATATTTATCATAAATATTTCATTTAAGTGTTTTTTTCAACGGCTGGATATTACAAACACGTATAAAACACAGACAACGATCTAAACATTAGATTCTTCGGTTCTCTCATTCTTTTGTGTGTGTGTGTGTTCTTAGAGCATATCCCGAAGTACTCCCTTCGAGGTCAGAAAAATCTACGTTCCTTCGTGCAAAAGGGGAGGCACGCCGTATTATAACGAATCCTCACGGAAATTAAAGGAAGGACCTTTATGTATTCTCAAGGGAATTCATACGTAGCCGGTTAATTACGAAATTCAAATTAACGCGAAAAATAGCGGATCCTGAGGGTTCCCCGACGTTTTTTAAGGATCTACCTTTTTAAGGCTACAGACTCGCCTACTTATTACGTTTCTCGGTGGCTCGTAGTCTGCCAGTCCGTTATTTACCCACTCGTGGTTTTAATTATCTACCTCCGTACTCTTTACAACGGACAAAAAGTAATCTTGAAAGTATGTGATAGAAGTTTGTGAAACTCGCCGAGCGAATGTCAGCGACAAAGTCTATTGACATATAACTAATGTTTACTCCGATATTATTATTTTATTAATCTCTCATATTTAAAGTTTCATTTTCTTTCAAATAATTAAACCTTTGTGCTTTAAGATGGGACGCGTATCCTGATAAAATAACGCGTCAGATTTTCTCTCTCCGTCTCTCTTTCTCTCTCGTTCTTTCTCTTCGTACTTCAGGTCGACACAAAGCAACAGAGATGAATTTATCTTATACATTTTGCAGAAGGCATTGAAGGAAAGGGGTCGAGGGAGGATAGTGGGTGGGTACCAAGGTTGTGGGCTGAAATACGAGGCTTTAATCAAACAGAACTACTGAATTAACTGGCTGAGTTTCCACGACAAAGGTGTACTTTCGAGGCATTGCAAACGCGTTGTTCATTGGACACGTTGGTTTCTACCAACCTATTCAAGATTATTACAAATTATCCGAAATCTAGGAACGTGTTGGAGTTGGAAGTGCAACGAGTACAAAAAAATAAAAAAATAAAAGAAAAGAAAAAAATTAAAAAAAAAATAATAAAAAACAAGAAATTGTACAAAGCCTATAAGAGGCGTTAGCGCGTTTTGGATCGTTTAACGGTTATGCAATGCACGGTTATATTCTGAAATGGTAAGAAACGAACGGTTAGCGGTTAGCTTTTGCGAGGGGCAAATACGATGCGATCGTATAAAGAATACAGAGAGAGAGAGAGAGAGAGAGAGAGAGAGAGAGAGAGAGAGAGAGAGAGAGAGAGAGAGAGAGAGAGAGAGATTTTGTTCCAACAGTAATACTGAAAATGTCCAAATGTAGAGAACAACATCTTGGAACCGATGCTGATGCCCTAGCAGATGGGATACCGAGTTGTATAGACGTTACGAGTCGACATAAAAAGTTATAGTTACGTTATAATAATCCATGTATATAGCACAAAGGGAGGACCATAGAGAGATGTTGGAAAAGGGGAAAGGGAGAGGGAAAGAAAGCGAGATAAAGCAAAAGAAGGAAAAGGGAAAACGCTTTTATACGTCACTGCGGATGTAAATTCGTAGAGCATGAACGTCGTAGGAACGCCACGAGAGAATTTGACGATTTATTGGGACGTTAAACGTAAGTCTCGATTATTGGCTGGTTTAATGGGACGTAACGAACGTTGGAAAGTTAACATTCGCGAGTAGAATAGTTCTTCTTCGGCGGCTTATGATGGATACACATACGTATGTAAGTAGATAACATATACGCGCGTACTTATATAAAATCCTCTAACGCGAGAGTCTTAAGAAAAAAAAAAAAAAACGAAAAAAAAAATAAATTTATACCGATATGAAAAAGAAAAAAGAAGAAAAAAAGATTGTTTTCGATTAATATCTGTATCCAAGCAAGCATCGTCGGTTCTGATCATTCGGATCATTATGCAAAACGTTATCGTTCGGTTAACGATAAAGTTGGAAATAAACGGAAATTACCGAGGCCATCTTGTAATTATACGGCTAATAGGAAGGTAATTTACTGTCTCGAACTCGAGTTAGCAGGAACGAGGAAGCAGCAAGGAGTACCCCGGTAGGAACACTCGCGATGGTGTTGGAGTTAGTGGTATTAGGTGGTGGGTAGTCGATGTTAGTATTAGTACGTCCGTGGGCCACGTAGCCGCGGCCTTCGCGGAAAATTAAAATAATAAACGGCATCGTTAGGATTCATCATCTGATTTTAATTTCCATTCCGAAATGATTGCGCATTATCTCCCAGCCGCCGTAACACCGTTTCTGGATTTACTGCCGAGGGCCAGAACAGACGTTTCCAGGGTGCGCATATTCGTCCGTTTCCCTGTCTTACTCGCCCTCTTCTACTTCTTCTTCTTCTTCTTCTTCTTCTTTCTTTTTTTTCTCCCCTCTTTCTCATCCACTCCAATTTCTTATGCTTCTTCCCAAAGCTCCTTCCTTTTCCTCTTTCGTTCATCTTCGCCACCACCCACCACCGAATCTTCTTCTTTCTTTCTTTCTTTCTTTCTCTTATTTTTCTTCTTTCTTTTTCTCTTTCGAGTCCATCGCTCGCGGCAATTTAACGGAGAAGAAAATAGACGTTCGAGGTAACCAAAGTTCGTTTAAACTTTTTGTTACATCATTACTTTTCCTTAGGGACCATACTGTACGATATCCTTCGAGATCTCTTTGATTTTATCTCAACTCTCAGGATACTCTATTATATGTAAGTAAGTATTTTTATATGAATATATAATGCGTAATTGAAAAGCGAAAGAAAGGAAGAAAGTTTGCAACGACGATTTTTTAATGAAAAACGATGCACGCTCTGTTACTTTGTTTGCGCTCCAGACAAAACCCCTAGTCGATATTACCCTCGTGTTATTCGAAGCAACTTTGTCGCTTATGGTCGCACCCTACAGCGAGTTTTTACGTTTGAATGTAAAAAACGTATAGACGTTCGTGTTTTTAAGTACGAGAGAGAGAGAGAGAGAGAGAGAGAGAGAGAGAGAGACTTGTTTTGAGAGATTTAATAAAAATGAAATATAATTGTTTTCTCGACATTCAAACAAAAAAAAAAAGAAAGAAAAATTAATTTTATTCAACCATAAGATGTTTGAATTAGTTGACCATCGTTAAAAGAAATAAGCCTGTCCCTGATTGTTAACGTCGTGTTTATCGCGTATCGCCCAGGAGGATCATTAAAAAAATGTTGGCTTTTTTACGTTTGACGATGAAAAAATACGAGGAGAAAAGTGGACGTAAAAAATGGTACTCCGACAATTTGTTTCGAAATCTCCCTCGTAGTTTCTCCTTGTCGTTTCTACGAGCCACGAGCGTTATCACGGTCGGCAGACCGTGGAAAGCGCGTGTGCCTGCTGTCGTCCAGACCGGGCGTACACCTATATTCTATATATACATATATATTTGTACATATATATAGTATATATACATATATATGAATACGTGGATACATACATACGTGCACGTCCTGCATCGAGAGTACGTCGCGACGATTTTGAAAAATAAAGTTTATCGCCTTTGCCTTGCCGGCCTTCCCGTCGTTGACTATTTCGCCAATGTCTACTCTTTCTCTCTCTCTCTCTCTCTCTCTCTCTCTCTCTCTCTCTCTCTCTCTCTCTCTTTCTCTCTCTCTACAAGTTGTATCCATATAATGGAACGACCCACGGAAAAATACGAAAGGCATTATGCTCGCGCCGGTCTCACTCTATAAGTGTCGACATCATTTTTATAGTTTAACGGCGGGTGTCCGCATCACAGGAATCCGCAACGTCATCCCTCTTCAAACTGTTCCTTCGCTTGAAATTAACTGACCTTGTATATTTTTAAATAATACATCCCCGGGATATATGACTACTTTACTCTTATTCGATTCGTTTAAATAATTCACGGATATCTCCGAATAAATAAATAAATAAATAAATAAATAAATAAATAAATAAAATAAAATAAATATATCGGTAATTAACGTCAGAACCCAACAACGAGATAATATCTCGTTGAAGTCTTGACCAAGGAAAACTACCCTCCATACCTAAGTCCCTCCCTCCCTATCCTCCCACCACCGATTCTAGCTACTTTGCTGTCACACTCGCATGGGATCGTTCGCCGCCGTTCTCCTCGCGTTACCGTATAATTTAAGTGTGCCAACGAAGACACGGTGAAAACCGTGCTACGCCAACCATTATCATGGTAATTTGTTAGAAACAAACATTATAATTCCAGTGAGCTGCAGCAGGCTACGTTATAGCTATGCGTCGCGGTGCTAGTCGGATAGGGTGGTAAAAGAGGGAGTTGAAGGAGGAGGAGGAGGAGGAGGAGGAGGAGGAGGAGGAGGAGAAGGAGGAGGGATTCGCGCTCTTTCGTTGCCGAAAGAGAGAGAGAGAGAGAGAGAGAGAGAGAGAGAGAGAGAGAGAGAGACATGGAGACAGAGACAGAGATAAAGATAGAAAGAGAGAGAGAGAGAGAGAGAGAGAGAGAGTACCAACGGTGTGGTACTTTTGTTGAAAAGGGGTTGGGCAAGGGTTGAGACTTCGTACCTAAGTTTAAAGGCGTAAGATCTACCGTGTTTTGGACAGTGTCCATTGTCTTCGGGTTATTTATTAGAGACGGTGCCGTTGGTCTCGCAGACGCGGCGAAGACCGGGCTAAGATGCCGTGTTCTACCGTATAACAGAGACGGGATTTATACCTTCCTCGTATACCGAGACGCAATTATGCCACGAAAGGATGAAACCTCTCTCTTCTCTCTCTCTCTCTCTCTCTCTCTCTCTCTCTTTCTCTGCCTCTGTCTCATTCTCTATCTCTCTCTCTCTCTCTGTCTTTGCGCCAACGCGACCATAGACGTTGAACTCTCGCGTTTCATGATATTTACTCTTTGCCGAGCGACGAGTGCGGGATTAGTAAGCGAATATATATCATGGTCTCTCATCGAATCTAATCTATGTAGAACAAAGGACAAGGCCACGTGAAAGGTTCCAAGAAAATATTTTATTTACGAATCGATAATAAATTCGCTGAAACGAACTAACGTTTTAGCGTCGTTCTTATCTTTAATAATAATTCTGGATAACGTTTGATCGATCGAGGAATGGTATGTTCATGACGTTGGTCAATGTAAAGCACGTTATTGGAAGAAAGAGTCAAGACGTGGAAATTCATACGGGGATGAAATAAAAAAAAATGAGTTAGACTAAAGACTCGAACTCGGCTAAAGCCGAAGTTATGTTTTAAAACTCGGAGATCTTTTGCTCGAGGTCCGACGGGAGATACTCGAAGACGCAACCCAGTGAGAGGAAATAGAGTGGTAAGAAGAGAGAGTGAGAAGAAGATAGAGATAAAGAAAGAGAGAGAGAGAGAGACGAGAAGAGAGAATGGACGCCTTCAACGCTGGAAGGGGTAAGACCGAGCGGTAGCCACTAAAATCCGTCCTCCTCTGTGCTAACTTCCTGCGAGAGGTGGAATCGTGGAATTATTAGATATGCGACCGCGACTGTTCGCCTCTCCGACCGGCATTATTAAACTTAGTTATGAATGCCCATTAAAACTGTAAAGGAAATGCATTAGCTCGCCAAGGCATCCGAGAACTGACAAAGCCACCCCCTGCGGAACGAAAGCCATTCAGTTCGTCTAGAAACCCAAGCACCTTCCATGTTCCCTCTTCACCTCCACGACGATTCCTTCCCAAAACTCATCCTTTCATTTCTCTCATTCTATTCCTAGATCCGGAATAAGGTAACCGGATACGTAAAACGATCGAGACTACGGGGATTCCTAAGATTTTCGCGGACGTTACTACATTATATAAAGCGAAAATTCCTTTCCCTCCTTAAATCTTTCCTTCGCCCTTCTTACTATCTATCTCTTTCCCTTTCTCTCTCTCTCTCTCTCTCTCTCTCTCTCTCTCTCTCTATATATATATATATATATATATATATATATATATATATTGACAAAAAAGGAGGGAGAGAGAGAGAGAGAGAAAAAAAAGAAAAAAGCGGAAGGGAAGTTTTCTCGCGTCGCCTCGTCGAGAGGTACATTTTTCATCGTACGAGGCTCTCACCTAAAAGCATAGGCGTTAGGCTTTTCTCGAATACGTCCAAGAGATTACGAGCGCGTTCACGATTAACGACGATTCACGATTCGCCATTACTGGACGAGAGAAGGCATATACACGTATACAGAGAATGATGCGTCGTCTATCGTACGGAAGATAGGGGTGAGTGAACGGGGGTAGAGGAGAAGTCTCGAGAAGTCTCTTCCGCGAACATCCCCCGCAATAAGAAGAAGAAGAAGAAGCAGAAGAAGGGGGGTTATTAGCGTAGAATTATTGTCATTGCGAGAGAGCTTCGCCAGCCCTTTCACTCTTCGCTTATAGGCTATACAACCAACGATAATGGAGAATATACTGTGCGAGGCGTATCGTGTTGGTTCTGATGGTATTTGGTAACTGACACGATAATGTCTGTATTTGTGTCTCTACGTGTATGTAAATGTATGTGTGTGAGTGTTAGCGCTTAATACGATGTAGTTCTCTACCCGATCGTGGGATTTCGACGCTCGCTTCCTTCCAAGACGAAGGATGTTTCGCATTTTAACGGGCACCCTTGACAATGGGAACTCTCACCCTCATACCGCACCACACCGCACCGCACCGCATCCCTTCGCAACGCAATACCACCCGCTCCCTTCCTTCGGTCATTCTCGTATACGACTCTTCGCGAAGAAGACAGATAAAGGAAGTTACTTCGAGGATAATCCTTTGGTCGATCTTTCGTCTTAACAAATAACCCTTTTGTAACGCTCACCTACGTCTTCTCTCCTCCGTAATTTTATTATTGCGACTCTTTTTATATTTATTATCGGAGAAATAAATAAAGGAAACGTCAATACTTTTTCTTCTTTACGTATACAAGTACATAGGTGTATGTATGTATCTATGTATATAGGTATAATAAACATCCCTCGAAGTCTAACACTCGAAGAGTTTCATTCGACGAGAAGGGTAAATCAAAATAGATGTTTGTTATCTCGACGTTTGTTACTTCTTTCATTTCATTCAATTAGTAATGACAATTTTGATAAATGACAAGAAAGAGTGAAGAGCAAGCATAAAGATAGAAAGAGTGATAGAAACTGAGAGAGAGAGAGAAACGTTTCGAGGAGGGTGGTTTGTTAGCTGTACGCATTCGAGTCTCGGTACACGCATATCTACCTATTAATAAATGAGTGGAGCGAGGTGCGAGATTGTTCACGCACTCTTTCTTCTTTTTCTTTATTTGTTTCCTTTTTTTTTTCGTTTTCAAGAGCGTGACATTCGAGTGTTCCTAGCGCGTACGACGATAGGGCTGCAAAGGGAGGGGGTAGGGGTCGGCAGCGAATAATGCGCGAGAGAAGAGAGAAAATGTATCCGTACCGGAGCGCGAACGAAATACGAATACGCGTGGAGAGAGAAAGAGAGAGAGGAAGAAACGAGGGGGTTTAGGGAGAAGGGGTGGGGAGAAGCGGCCGATGTCTACCACAAAAGCCATTGTCCGCCACTTACTGAATTCGTCGAGCCTCCCTTCCTCCTGACTCCTCTCTTTCTCTCTCTTTCTCTTTTTCACTCTCTCTGTCTCTCTCATCCACTCTTTCTCTCGGTTTCTCTCTCACCATCGTCGCGTATACAAGGTTTCCTCTCTCTCCTCTCGTGGTACCGATGTAAAACACTTCCCGTGAATTTTATTGCACTAGGTACGTACATACCACTCTTCTTTATACGGTTATACCTACCTACCTCTTGTCCTCCAACGACCCAGCGTATCTCAAAAAGTATCTCAAAAAAATCTATAATATAAAGTTAATCCAGCAGTGTGATATCTTCAAACGACTTTACGGATAAGAGATGAAATATTCAATAGTTAATATCCTATAAAAGCTGGATAGATCGATTGATCGATTATAGAAATTTAAATAGATGCACGTGCTTCACGTTTTCGATCTGTTCGTGTAATTTTTTATCTTTTTTTTTTTTTGAGAAGCTAATCTCGTTTCCTCTCTTTTCTCTTTCTTTCTTTTTTTGTTGTTTTTATATAAATCTATAATTTCTATATACATATGTATACGTATAACATTAACCTAGTACTATCTTCAAATGACAACGAATAATGGATGAAATGTTCGATAGTAATTTACAAAGACGAATAGATCAATTTAAACAGATATCAGGAGATCATCCATCATGCTCATGTGATCTGTCCCTATATTATATTTTCTAAAAAGCTAATTTCGTTTCCTATCTTTTTTCTTCCTTTCCTTTCCTTTTTGAGAGAAGGTAGTTTCTTCCTCATACTTTCTTTTTTTCTCTTTTCTTCTTTTTGTTTTTATGAAACTCGTGTTTCTTTCCAGCGAACGAATTGAAAAGGTCCGAGGGTTAGGTTGCCCCAACACCAAGTGACCTTTCGCTTTTACGTTTGCTTATACTTTTCGGCGAAAAGCCGAGCAGTTCTCGTAGATTCCACTCTCTCTCTCTCTCTCTCTCTCTATCTATCTCTATCTTTCCCCATCTTTCTATCTCTCTCCTTCTTCCTAAACGTGTGCGCCACAGACTCCCGACGTGGGAACGCGGCACCGTACTCACAAACGTCACCGTAAAATTACTTTTTAATTATCGTCGAGCGGATTTCGCTTATTACACGATATTCCGTTCCTTTCCTCTACCACCTGAGACGGTCCGGAATTCGCTCGGATTTTCTATCCCGGTTCGCGACTACGTTGACCCTCGACCCCAACCGGAGTCGGAGTACTACTTTTAATTTAGATAAGACTGTCCTTTTTGCTGGGTCTCGGGGCTCGCATAGCAATTAGAAAAGCTCGCGTGTCCGGTGGGATAGTGGGTGGTGGTGGTGGTGGTGGCGATAGAGGGGTGATAGTGGGAGGAACGGTGGGTGGTTGGGTGGTTTGGGTAGAAGGTCGACCAAACCAAAAGGAATTCTTTTATTTTTCGCTAAGTATGCCTTCCTTTTCATTTCCATTTCTATTTCTACTTCTAGTTTCCTCTCTCTCATTCTCTCATTCTCTCTTTCTCATATTCGTATTAAATAAGGATGCTCGATACTATCCATTTTTTTCTTTTAATCTTTAATCTTCAATCTCAGATCTTCGTTCTAGAAAGAAATCGAACTTTATCAGAAACGATCCGGACATATTTAAAAGAAAATTTTAATCAAAGTTTAATCAAAGAAAATACCTTAAGGAAAATTTCGAACTAGAAAGGAGTAAACGTCTTGTATCGCTTCTTGTCTCTATCTTCAGACTTACTCGCGAAGTAAGTAAGTAAGTAAGTAAGTAAGTAAGTAAGTAAGTAAGTAAGTAAGTAAGTAAGCAGGCAAACAAGCAAGCAAGCAAGCAAGCAAGCAAGTAAGCAAGCAAGTAAGTAAGTAAGAGTTTCGAGAGAAGAAAGTATTATTCTCGCGATCGCCAAGCGAATGGGTTGGTTCTAGAAGAACGTTATCTCGGCGACAGCTCGGACGATTCGTTTGCCCGGCGGTAAATTCGCGAATTAAAGAACTTATTCCATTTGGGCAGCCAAAGGGGTGTGAACGTTTTCGCGTTCGCATTATCTCTCGTAGCGCGGAACACCGGGATAGAAGGACGGGACGGAAAGGGAAAAAGGAAGCCCTCGGGATAGAAGGGCTCCGTTATATATATATATATATATATATATATATATATATATATAAAACGGAGAACGCGCTTCGAGGGAGAAAGAGAGAGAAAGAGAGAGAGAGAGAAAAAGAGAGAAAGATAGAGGGAGATAGAGAAAGAGGGAACGCGTTTAGACGTTCACCCCGTTCCGCTGGTAACAAAGATAACTCTATGCAATAAAAATGATTCAAAGTTTCCCGCGGCGGACGGTGGTTCCGATGGCGGAGCGGTTGACAATGGTGCGTCTTTGTGTCTCCGTCCCTCCCCGCCCTCCATCCACCCACTCACCTCTCGCTACGCTACCTACAAGCTCTCCCTACCACCCCTCCCACCCTCTTTCCATCCTCATCACGGTTACTCTCGCTAGCTCTTTTACCTCCCTTCCCCCTCTCGGCAACCCAACTCCGCCACCGCCTCGTCCGTATCCCGCGACACCTATCTTCCGGTTTAAACTCCTGCCGGTCTCTGCGCACCACAGAGGAACCTTGCTAACTTTTATTATTTACGACCGATATTTCAGTCGGCCAACTCGGCTGATATACGGGCTTTAGGATATTCTTGAATTACCTGAGGGCCCTTGATAAATTTCTTTCACGAACCGACTTGCTCAGAATAAGAGCAAAAGAGAAAAGAGAGAGAGAAAGAGAGAGAAAAGAGAGGGACTATCCCCTTATTTTTTTCAGAGATTCTTCTCGAAAGACAAGAAAGACGAAGATTATTTCCTAGGATCGATCTTATTTCTTCGTCTCGTCTAATCGTCCTCCAACGAATCTATTAAGAAAAACTTCTCTTCTATTCCGAAATTATCGAGATTAATCTTGATATCATTTCTTGTAAGATACGTTTTTGTCGTTTAGTAGAGTTGAAAGAAAATGGTTGAAGGATAAAATCCAAGAGATAGAGAGAAAGAAAAAAAGAAAGAGAGAGAGAGAGAAAAAGAGAGAAAGTATCTAGAAGATTGTAAAGCATTAGAAAAGGACTCCTTTGGGAAGTTGCGAAGGTAGAGGGACGTAAAACAGATTTGTAACGGTTAGTGGAAGTATACGTTTGGTACGTTACAGTGAAGATAGAAAGGATTGTACGGATACGGATAGCTATTTGGAAGAAATAAAACAGAGAGAGAGAGAGAGAAAGAAATTGAAGAAAAGAGAAAGAAGTATTGAAACAAAGAAAGAAGATAAATAAAGAGAAAGAAAAAAAGAGACAAAAATATATCTTCGTCATCCATTGGTTTTTCATCTGTCTTCGGTACCATCTTTATCCATCTATGTATTTTTATCTACTAATCTACGATATATCTATCCTTTCTTCCTTCCTTGTTCCTCTCTGAACCCTCTACTCCAAAACTCTTCCTTCTCCTTCTCCTCCTCCTCCTCCTCCTCCTCCTCCTCCACCCCTTCCACCTCCTCCAAACCTCTCCTACCACCTCCACCTCCACCATCTACCTCCACCACCCTGTGAAGGGTCTGAATTTGCATTTTATTCGCAGCGTGGACCGCGGGTTCGTGGGTAACGTTCTTCCGCAGCGCGGACATTTATTTTAATTAAATTACTCCGGAGCGTCGAACAACCCATTTCCTATAAATTATCCCCTCACCGCTCTTTTGCGCGACGCGGCGAGGCATTAATGTACCCGCTGATCCCACGTTGTGCCATTGAAATGAAATAAAAGCACCGGCTAGCAGAGTACGAAAACGTTCTGGCCCATTCTCACCCGCGATTCCGTTGAACGGCGCTCTACTACTGTCGCTTCCCTTTCATTTACCACGTAATCACTTTCCGCGAGTGTGCGTACGACTACCAAAGACCGATTAACGACTGGTCAACCAGGGTGAGAGAAGATCCTTTCTATAAAGATAAACTATTATGTATGGGAGGTTTACTCGGTAGAACGTATTTACGATTAATCGAATACGAAATATAATTTAATATAAAATACACATATATATATACATAGAGTATATGTATAATATATAAGTAACAAATATGTGTATATTATATATATTATATTGTATCATTATGTAGAGTATATGTATTTAATAATATATATAATATTATTATAAACATATATATAATATAATATATAGATATCGAATATTTATTAAATATATTCCATTATATATATAATATATATATATATATATGTATATATATGCATTTATACGTAATAACGTTGCTATTAAATTATTTCTTTCAGGTAAACGCGTGTGCCGCCGCATGTGCATAGCTCAGTGCAACGCATGCGCTATACACGCAAGGTTACTCTATACAGCAGTAGATAAACACAACCTCACTTCACGGTACGATCTTTCGGTACGGTACATTGTAACGAGAAGCGATTCGTTTGAACAAATAAAGAATATCAAAAGAAAACAAAAGAATAGAGAAAATTAATAACAATGATAATAATAACTGAAGACTCCTTAACTAACCTGATAACTAACATCCTCGTCGAATTTACCGCGCGTAGCACCGACGTTCAACGTTTGCACGCAACACTTGTCCGCGTTCCACACGTACAACACATCATCCCGAATCTCCAAAATGTTATGCGTCTCTTTCGTATTACCGGACAAACTTCTTTTTAACTCTTTGAACAATCGTTTCTCGTTTAAGTGCAATGGATCGGTACACGAGGACATATTTTCCGAGGATACTGCTATGAGGTTAAGACGACTGCTCAACGCGCGCGGTAACATTCCGAGCAGCTGACGAGCAGGCTGGCCAATCTTGTAACTTTCAAAATCTAGTAATCACGTGATTAAATTGGCGCTACATCGTTAAAGATTTAAACGCGTTTATGAAACTCGCAGATCGTATTACTTCTTATTTGTTTATAGGTAAATATATTTTTATTTCGATAATTATCCCAACTAGATAAATAAGGATGAAATTAGTTTCGTTGATCATTTTTCTTTTGTATAAAATTTGTTAAATATTCGTTATGTAAATGAAAGAGAAAGAGAGAAAGAATTTTAACATTTTGTAATTATAATTGTTGTAAAAAGAATCTTTTTGAGATAGCATCGCGGAAGGAGAATTAATTTTAATTGAATAATTTAATAAGAATTTTTGAATGAAGGAAGGAAAAAAATGATAAAAAATGAATTCACATTCAGGCCCCGGAGGGATTCGAACCCTCGATCTCCTGTTTACTAGACAGGCGCTTTAACCAACTAAGCCACGGCGCCGTTGTTTCTTACGTGAAATTATTAAATTTTTACCATGACTATACCATCTTTACTTCTATTAATTTATTCTAATGTAGTATGTAATGAAAATTATTTATAATTCATATTATAAATTCTTAGATTCATATGCTTGTTCGTTCACTTTTTTATATAAAATATTACATTTATTTACTTATATATTTCTTATTGTATAATATTATATCATTATTTATTATTATTATTATATAACGATTCTACGATCTTTATCACAATATTTCAAGATTATTATTATTTCAATATTATATTATATATATCATTATACTATATATACGTAACTGAAATGATATCGATATAACCTATTCATTAATCATAATGTAAAACTCATAATATAAAAATCAAAACATAAATCATAATAAAATATAAAATAATATCGTCAATACTCAATATATATATATATTGAAATAAAAAAAAATAAGAACAAAAAATTTCGCCCCCGGGTGGGCTCGAACCACCAACCTTTCGGTTAACAGCCGAACGCGCTAGCCGATTGCGCCACGGAGGCGACTTGACCGTCATTTTCTTAAAAAAGATAATATGCTACCGATCTATGTTCGTCAATTATTCACTTAAAAAATTTGTGTAATTCGTACGAATTCGCACGTTCCGGTCGTGACAACTTACATATCAGAAATCGTATATATTTATAACAATAAGTTTTAATAGTCTCGAATACTAAATTATAAAACTACTACTTTTCCTGAATACATTTTCCTAAATTGTTTCCATGCCGAAAGTAGTGCCACGCGTAGTAATAACAAAAATTGTAATATACGGTGACTCGGTGAAGTGATTGTTTCCCTGTATTCTGTCAAAGCGTAATCTTTCCAAGATAATCAACATAATTATTCTTCCATTGTAGCGGATTATTTCGGTATATCAATCCATTCCTGATTTTCCATAATTTTTAATACAGAATGTTTAAAAGTGAGACGAAGTTCAAAATTAATATATACAGTGACAATCATTTGCATATGTACCCGTGTGTTAACATGTTTCATTCTTCATTTGAGATCTAATTTTTATAGATATCGATTCGTAATAATTTATTTCTAGAGTTTGAGTTAATAGACTATTCGTTTTGCCAGTTTTTACGATCTTATATCATATTTTTAATGTTTCGATATTCTCGTATAATAGATCGAAGAATTACGAGTTTCATGGGGGGCCATTGTGTAGATGGCGACTGTGCATATGCGGGGATTCACCATCCTTTTCTTACTAATGATATAATAAACATTTTGAAGTAGTCAAGCGACAGCATCAGGAGACCTCCGTCGTCTTGTTAATTACAGGTAATTAGATACTTTTTTTTAACGCATACCCTTCTTATATATATCAATCGATTGCCGATAATCTGATTTTTATGAGCGAATGTTTTTTAGTCAGTTCATCTACTCCTTTGAAAGATATCCGCGAAAATATAAAGTCGTACCATGACGTAGGAGTATGTGCGTCTTAGCATTTTATTCATCTTTTCAGCGGCTTATTTCTCTAGATATCAAGTTTCAATGATTTAATTTTAGAGTTTCTATCAATATAATGTATGTTTTGACGATTTTTTCGATCTTATATCATATTTTTAATGTTTCGGTATTTTCGTATAATAGATCGAAAAATTACGAGTTCGCGGAGAACCATTGTGTAGATGGCGCACCGTGCAGACGTGGGGATTCACCATCCTTTTCTTCCTGATGACGTAATCATCATCTTGAAGTAGTCGAGTGATAGCATCGGGAGAGCTTCATCGTCCCGTTAATTACAGGTAATTAGATATTTTTTGCTAACGCATACCTTTCTTCTACATATGAATCGATTGCCAATAATACGATTTCTATCAGCGAATGTTTTCTAGTGGGTTCATGATCTCGTTTAAAAGATATCCGCGAAAATGTAAAGTCGTACCATGACGTAGGAGTATGTGCGTCAGAGAATTTCATTCATCTTTTTAGCGGCTTGTTTCTATAGATATCTAGTTTCAATGATTTATTTTCTTTGTTTTTGTTAATATAGTACACGTTTCGATGATTTTTTCGATCTTGTATCATATTTTTAATGTTTCGATATTTTCGTTTAATAGATCGAAAAATTACGTGTTTCGTGGGGGGCCATTGTGTAGATGGCGGATTGCGCATATCCGTGGGTCTACCGTCCTTCTCTTCCTGGTGAAGAAGCCACCATCTTGAAGTAATGCGAGTGATAGCATCAGGAGAGCTTCGTCGTCCCGTTAATTACAGGTAATTAGATATTTGTTCCTAACGCACACCCTTCTTTTATACATCAATCGATTGCCAATAACACGATTTTCATGAGCGAATGTTTTTTAGTCGGTTCATTGACTCGTTTAAAAGATATTCGCGAAAATATAAAGTCGAACCATGACGTAGGAGTATGTGCGTCTGAGAATTTTATTCATCTTTTTAGCGGCTTATTTCTATAGATATCGAGTTTCTATGATTTATTTTCTTAGTTTCTATTAATATAGTACACGTTTCGACGATATTTTTGATCTTATATCATATTTTTAATGTTTCGATATTTTCGTCTAATGGATCGAAAAATTACGAGTTTCCTGGAGGGCCATTGTGTAGATGGCGCATCGTGCATATGTGGGGATTCACCATCCTTCTCTTCCTGATGACGTAATCATCATCTTGAAGTAGTCGAGTGACAGCATCAGGAGAGCTTCGTCGTCTTGTTAATTACAAGTAATTAGATACTTCTTTCTTTAGCATACCCTTCTTCTATACATCAATCGATTGCCGATAATACGATTTCTATGAGCGAATGTTTTTTAGTCGGATCATCGACTCCTTTGAAAGATATCCGCGAAAATATAAAGTCGTACCATGACCTAGGAGTATGTGCGTCTTAGAATTTTATTCATTTTTTTAGCGGCTTATTTTTATAGATATCGAGTTTCAATGATTTATTTTCTTAGTTTCTATTAGTATAGTACACGTCTCGACGATTTTTTCTATCTTATATCATATTTTTAATGTTTCGATATTTTCGTATAATAGATCGAAAAATTACGAGCTTCGTGGGGGGCCATTGTGTAGATGGCGCACCGTGCAGACGTGGGGATTCACCATCCTTTTCTTCCTGATGACGTAACCATCATCTTGAAGTAGTGCGATTGACTGCATCAGGAAAGCTTCGTCGTCTCGTTAATTACTGGTAATTACATATTTTTTTCTTACGCATACCTTTCTTTTATATATGCATCGTTTGTCGATAAGACGATTTCTATGAGCGAATGTTTTTTAGTCGGTTCATTGACTCGTTTAAGAGATATCCGTGAAAATATAAAATCGACCAATGACGTAGGAGTATGTGCGTCTGAGAATTTTATTCATCTTTTTAGCGGCTTATTTCTATAGATATCGAATTTTAATGATTTATTTTCTTAGTTTTTATCAACATTTTATACGTTTCGACGATTTTTTCGATCTTATATCATATTTTTAATGTTTCGATATTTTCGTATAATAGATCGAAAAATTACGAGCTTCGTGGGGGGCCATTGTGTAGATGGCGCATTGCGCATGTGCGAGGAGATCTAACGAACTTCCTTTCTGATGATGAAACAGCCATTTTGAATCGGTTCGTGCAACAAATTGCGGAGAAGCATCGTCGTTCCGAATATAACAAATAATTAGATATTTTCTTCTAACGTGTACCTTTCCTTTATAGATCAATCGATTTCCGATAACGCGATTTCTATTTGTGAATGTTATTAAATCGTTTCATCGTCGCGTTCAAAAGATATTCGCGAAAATTAAATGTGACGTCATTAACGGTTTCTTAAAAAGTCGTTATGTAATCATATTCGTATGAAGTCCGTTACAATAATGTGTAGTAAGTATCGATCACGATCGATCGTATTGTCGATAAAAATAAATTATCGTAATAAATGATATTCTCCGATTGATCCCAACAATCTTGTAATACAAAAATTGTATTAGTAATCTTTTTTATTTTTTTTTTCAGGTGATTTTTCAGTGCGATCGTGCGCGTTGCAATAAGTGAATCGAGTGGTTTGTGTTGCTTAAATAAAAAGAATAAAATAAGAGAAAAAAAATCACGTAGAAGAGTGTAGTGTAGAAGTGGAAGTAAAGGTAGAAGAGTGTAGTGTAGTGTGGAAGTGGAAGTAGAAGTAAAAGAGTGTAGTGTAGAAGTGGAAGTAGAAGTAGAAGTAGAAGAGTGTAGTGTGGAAGTGGAAGTAGAAGTAAAAGAGTGTAGTGTAGATGTGGAAGTAGAAGTAGAAGTGCATAGTGTAGAAGTGTAGAAGTGGAAGTAGAAGTAGAAGAGTGTAGTGTAGAAGTAGAAGTGTAAGTGTGTAGTGTAGAAGTAGAAGAGTATAGTGTAGAAGTAGAAGCTGTGTTTGTTCGTTTTTAAATTTTATTCGCGTTTCACGATTCGAATTAATTTTTTCGCGGTTCGAATTAATTTTTTCGCCGGTCGAATTAACTTTTCCGCGGTTCGATTTAATTGTTTCGCGGTTCGGTCTTCGGTCGACTGCGTGCAATGCAGTCACGTGATGTACTCGGTATTTTTTCGTAAAAAGTGTTATTTTGTCTCTTTTAAATACTTATATAAGAGATTCGCGAATAAAATTCACGTCGTTTCGTAATAAATAATTAATTATCGCGTGTTGTAGAGTCAGTTTGTGCTATGAAAAATTATCAAGAAAGTAGTGCGCGTATTCTACGAGAAATTGGTGGTAAATAATTTGATAATATTTCAAAAACAATAATGTAACAATCTCATAATGACAGTAAGTTCATTTTCTAAATTTACTTTTAATTCTCTTTTCCAGTATCATCTCAACGGAGCCAACAGTTTCAATCTACAATCATATTTCATCTTGAAACAACAAAGCGGACAGGCCTTTCTCATCGTAAATAGTGAGTGAAAGAATTGATTTAGTTCTCTTAATATAATCGGAACGTAATTGAGTATAATATTTGAAAGATGAAGTATAAATCGCAGAACATGGAAAACAAATGTTCAGAGATTATTTTCATTCGATAGTTCCATTAATAATCACACGCGATATTTAGATTTTTAGAGTACAAATCGAGGATTATTGAAAACAAACGATTGTAATCGTTCCTACGAAAATGATCATTTTAACAGAAATAATATCTAACGTGATGTTCGCTGAAACCAAATTCGTTTCACTTTAGAAAATCATATTTAACTAATCTGATATTAGCTATCGCTGTTATGCCAACAATTGTTAGAAGTATATTGCGAAAGTTAAGACCGAATAATCAGAGAGAAGCACGGAGTATTATTATCGTACGACAAAACAAAACGGAAATCGAACAGATGCGCGGAGACAAAAAGAGGTCTCGATGAAATATCGTTTCACTAACTGAACTTGAATAAAAGGAGGGTGGTGGTGGTGGTGATAGTGAGGGGTGGTTTAGAAAGAGAAAGAGAGAGAGAGAGAGAGAGAAAACGATAGGAGTCAGCGAGTAGAATAGTTGTTATGTACGAACGTGAAATAGTCTGGCAGTTGCATCGAAACCATATACAGTTAATTAAATGGGGTTGGCTCATTAGTAACTGTCTATATGCAAGGCGATGGGCGAGACACGATTGGAGGGTGGTCCCAAGGTGATTTATCCGTCACGATGGATCGCAGATGTTCGACTCGTACCTCGTACGCACTATGGCTCATCAAAATGGCGCTCGTAATTAGAACGATAGTTTGTTTACCTGAATGCATAACAAAACTAAATATCTATCTAATAGTTATTTTCTTTTTTCCCTGGCATTATCTCGATTAAACTATTTTTGTTTAATACTATGATAATTGAGATTAGATTATTAATATTTCAATTCGTTTAACGCGTATTATTGTGTAAGTACGAATATAGTTTGTCCTAAATATACATATATATATATATATATATATATATATATATATATATATGCATACTGTTTGTCGCAATGATCTATATTATATATGTATTTTCTCTTGTAAATTAAATCCCACGTGAATCGCGTTAAAAAAGATCATCTTTTGTAATCACGGATTTAAGATTGATCTTAGTTGTTTTCTAAGTTATCTTAAGAGAATAGCAAGAGAATCTCTCTCTCTCTCTCTCTCTCTCTCTCTCTCTCTCTCTCTCTCTCTCTTTCTACCGAGTTTTGGGTACGCTGACGCTAATGGTCTGTTTAAATTGTGCGTTTAATTACAAGTAAGAGACAGTTGCAACGGAATTTATCGGTCACCGTTAACATACCCCCCTCTTTTCCCCCCTTTTGTTCCTAATCTACGGAGTAGATATTTGGTCTAAACATGGAAGACCGTGTGTCCCTCCCTTCCCCTTTTATATACAGTAAGACGTATCTTATTGCTTTTTAGTAACCATTTCGATCCGCTTAAAAGGGACCCGTACGTTGGATTTTCCAGAGAATTTCATTGTCTCCTGTTGTATCATAAATCGTGTTAACCTTAATACTCCTTGAATATTACGAGATCTTACGTAACATACTCATTATAATATGTCGAATAGTTAGGTCGATTAAACCTTTACGATTAGAGAATGTAATTTTTTTTTTTTTTGATAGATTTGGACGAATCGATTCGTCGAGAAATGAAAAATTTTTTTATGCAAAATCTTATATAATATTTTTTTTTCACACACTGTGTAACAAGGTTTGCATCCTCTCTCTTTCTCTCTCTCTCCCTCTCTTTCCTTTTCTCTACCTATTGGATTAGATATGTAGATACTTAGATGAGTTGAGGCCACATCGACTTAGAAACGCGGTACTTTATAGCGGTAAATGTATGGTAGAATTTACGTACATACATAGATAGATACGTATACAGTGAGTTAAGTCTTCTGGTTGAATCTTGAACATGTAACGATGTAACGGGTGGGCATTACATCGACTACCAGTGCCAGGTGCGGCTTACCTTTTGTAAATCGAGTTAATCGAGATAATTGCGAGCGTAATATATCCGATATTACGTCCTAATGTATAAACCACGATTAGAAAATATCAAGAATAACTTTATCTCTGTCTGGTAAAGACCGATAACTGGCGAAGGAATATCGAATAAAATCGATAATCATCTAACGATCGATTCTATCTTTTTCTTCCTCGTCTCTTTTATTTCTCTCTGAATTCGAAACTAACGAGACGACTCCCTTGACTCGAACGACGTACACACGTAGACGCAGAGACGGAAAGACAGATAGAGAGATAAAAAGATATAGATAGATGGACGAACAGATAGAAAGAAAGAGTGAGAAAGAAAGAGAGATTTCCACGATGACTAGTAGGATTTTCTTCGTTCAATATCATTTTTCTTTTTTTTTCTTTTTTTTTTCCCAAGGAGCTCTTCAATTAACTAATGGCCCCGTTAGATTCGACGAAGGATCCGACGAACGGATCACGAACACCCGTTAGACAATACGTCTTGGCACTCGTAGGTCATTGTGGCGTTGAAAGGGAGTAACTTATAGGGGCATTGGGAATTACCAGTTTATTATTAGGGAGATAGCATAGAAGGCCAAGATCAGGGGTTGCTGTTAATTCTCCTAACACTTGGCTCCCCGGAGAGAACACGCTGCCTTAAGACTTCCACCTTCTTCCTCCTCCTCCTCCTCCTCCTCCTCCTACTTCTCTACTCCGTTCCTTCAACCCCCTTCCCTCATTCCTCCATTCCCTCATTCTCTCATTCCCATTCGAGGAGAACTCGCGCGCGCAAGAACGAACCCTCCCTCTTACCTCCCGCCGACAACAACTCGAATCGCTGCCGTGTTAATTAGTACTTTACTTTAAACGCAACCGCAGTTATGTCGGTTCGCGGCCATCGCACGACGAGCACTGCGAAATTTTTACAACCATTTCTTTCTTCTCCGTCTTACCTTCTCCCACTCAATCCCTTCTCTTTCGTCTTCGTCTTTCATATTTCTTTTTTCTTTCTTTCTTTTTTTTCCCTTGGTTTTTTTTTTGTTACTCTTTTTGTCATCCCTCGCCTATTCGACTTCGTCTCTTTGTCTCTCTCAAGTTAACTGATTTATTTATTTATTTATTTATTTATTTACTTATTTTTTTGCGAAATTTTTACAACCATTTCTTTCTTCTCCGTCTTACCTTCTCCCACTCAATTCCTTCTCTTTCGACTTCGTCTTTCATATTTCTTTTTTTTTCTTTCTTTTTTTTCCCTTGGTTTTTTTTTGTTACTCTTTTTGTCATCCCTCGCATATTCGACTTCATCTCTTTGTCTCTCTCAAGTTAATTGATTGATTTATTTATTTATTTTTTTTTTGCAATATTTTTACAACCATTTCTTTTTCTCCTTCTTACTTTCTCCCATTCAATCCCTTCTCTTTCGACTTCGTCTTTCATACTTTTTATTTTTTTTCCTTGGTTTTTTTGTTACTCTTTTTGTCATCCCTCGCCTACTCGACTTCGTCTCTTTGTCTTTCTCAAGTTAACTATTTTATTTTATTTTATTTTATTTTATTTTTTTTTTGTTTTTTAACATTGAATTATAAGAAAAAAAGGCATTTTGGTTAGATAGGGCTATAGTTAAGTACTACGGTTCGGTTACGAAGTTATCGTTCCTGAGAAGAGGCTTTGACGTATAGAAGATGTCGACGGCTGGTCGGGTCTGGCACGTTCCTGTCCTCGATTCGTCTTCCCTCAACTTCCGACATACGCGGAATCCTTTACGTCTTCTATCTTCTCTCTCGCAGGTTATATAAATGGTGCACGCGTCTGGCGAAAACCTAGACGTCGACACGGAAAGATACGTGCGCCTTCGCCGCAGATTGCTACGTTTTACCCGACCGTTCGATTTATCAATCGGTTTCTTCTTCCTTTCTCTCTCTCTTTCTCTTTTGTATATATATATTTCTTTCTCTTTTTCTCTCTCTTTACCCTTATCTTCTCCCCTATCACCTCTCTTTCTCTTTCTTTCTTGGTCATCCTTTCATCGTCGTCCAAAGAAATTTCGTTCAACGACATTCGCTCGTTTATCTGCATTGGAAAAAATAGTGAAATAATAGATAGATAAATTGATAGATAGATAGAGTAAGAGAGAGAGAGAGAGAGAAAAGAAATAGATACAAGTTTGAATTTTCTTCGTGCACCTAATCTATTTATCTATTTCGAGTTATCCTATATTTTGTAAAAAAAAAAAAGAAAAGAAAAAAATCGAAATAGACCATAGACACTCATAGGTTTTCAGCAGTTAGTCCAAAAAGCTTTTCGGGAAGTCCTTACCTTTTGTACGGATAGCCTGTAACGAGGTCGACCGGGCTAACTATGCCGATAAATCAAGAGTCTTAATGAAAATGTGCCGCTATCCGTTGCAAGAGCGCTGAACGAGCTGGTCCGACCTCCCTGTTCGTCGTTTAAATGAAATGAAAAGAAAACGTGGAGCAGTGGAAAATACCCTTATAAAAATATCAAGATAAGAGTGACTCGAAGGGTGGGAGAAAGTGGATGAGAGATGTTGCTTGTTCGTTATGTACAAAGGAGAAATGCGAAATTTCTAATGAATTAATATCTCGATGATATCTATCGAATTCTATCGTAAAAAATCGGATAGGTATATTCATTAATTGCTAGAGAAATAAAACTAATTTTTCGTATGATAAATCTACGATACATTGATCAGAGATTAATTCGTTTTTTAGTTTCCAATAATGATTTACAAATCGATCGTATTTGAAAAAGTACTATACTAATTGGCATAATTTATTAATCGATCCTATTTAAGCTTCTCATTTGAATTCTTTTCATTAAACGTAGGACGATAAATAAATCTCTGATAAATTCATTAGAAACTAATTAATTCGCTAGTCGTTGATCACAAACAAGTAGATCGTAATATCGATGCTATCGAACGTATCGACGTAACTTATTCAAATTGATACAAGATTAATTTTTCGTGTCGTTTCAACTCCAACTTTTTATACATGACTTTCGAGGATAAATCTTTAACGAATTAATTAGAGATTAATTGCTCGACGCGAGAATATGTGGCAAGCACGATTGTTTACAAATCGATCTTTATCGACGACTTCGAGAGAGCACTCGAGTTTAATGAGAGATTATACGATAATCCTACGGAAGACGAATGTTTTATTCTCTTCGAGTTTTCTATTATCTTTTTCTCTTTTCTCTTCCCTTCCCCCTTTATATTTAATTAACGCGTTTACGATAGAGCCACCGAAAGCGTTGTCGCTTACGTATCTACGTTCAATTAAAAATCCATATTAGGGTTATAAATTTTCAGTTATCTCCGTTACGTTCATCGTCGAAAAAAGTTATGGGCAACGATAGCATTTCTAAAAGGTGCCTTTAGGCTTTAAAATAAATTGAAAAATCACGTGACGCGTAAAGCCGTCGTTAATAAGCGTGACGGTTTGTTTTTACGAAGTCTAAGCACGGTATCGCATTATCATATCGTCCTAAACGAATGGATTTCTTTAGGTGTTTTAATACGAAATAGTACGAGATAGATATAACAATATTTCGAATGGGGTATTGTACGTTGTCGCGTAATTAGGCTAAATTAAATTTCAAAAGTTTATACGATTTAACGAAGAACTTAGACGTACGTTTAGCGACAGTAGAAATTCGTCGATTTCATTGAAAACGATTAATTATTATTATATAATTTTCATTAATTATTTTTTTAAACGAGATCATCCTTCTTCCGCTTACATTTTCGGGGGAAAAAAAAAAAGAAATCAGCTCGGCCCATTTTTTTTGTCGGGTTCGAACAAATACATGTATATGTATAAGCGAATACGTACGTTTGAATTTAGTTCGAGATAAATTATAGTATTTATAGGGAGAGGAAGTAATAGAAGAAGTCTTCCGATGGACGTCATTGTGTATATGCAAAACATAATATTTAGATACGTATCTATATGTACGCCATACATACATACATACATACATACATGTACTTACGTACGTATCTCGAAAAGTGGAACGTTGAAAATCTTTATAAATGTCAGAGATAAATGTGGAAGAAATTAATGTCCGTTCGATATTAATTCTCTCATTTATCATTTTATCAAATCCATCTGTATACTTTCACGGATAAGAATTTTTTTATTTTTTTATTTTTTTTTAATTTTTTGTCTTCCCTTCTTTTTTTTCTTTTTCTTTCATCGATATTACGTTCTTTATTCTATTATATTATTAATAACGATCCGAAACATCGTAATTCGTCCCGTAATTCGTATTAATGTATGTACGTACCTACGTACGTATGTATTTATTTCATATATCCTCGGCGTGTGTCAAATTTTTTCCGCTCTTGCAGAAGACAGTCTGTCCAAAGTTGTCCGCCATAGGACAAACACGAAGCGGTGGAAAGTCCGCGGTATGGACGACGGTGGGTGATTCTTTAAGCGTGAAATAAATAACACACGGGACGGGGCTCCCGTACCGAAAACGTGACACAGACCAGTTTTCTGACCCTCCGCTCCGACGGAGTCGTAGGCACGTCACGTTAACGAGAGAAAACCCGGCAAAAAACACACATTTTAACGTCAACAATTAAAAATATTATACATATATTACACCGTCCTAGCTAGCTCTACGGACGGTAGTATCGTTCTCTCTTGTTCCTCGGATATCGTCTTCCCTTATGCTTTACGAGAGACAAACTTGTCTCGTACGTATGTACGCGAATAAAAAAGAAAGAAAGAAAAAACAAAAAAAAAACAAAAACAAAAAAACAAAAAGAAAGAGTATTCGCATTAGCTACGAAATAAATTCTTCTGCGGGTTTATTTCCTCCATTTTCCCTCTCTCTATCTCTCTATCTCTCTTTCTCATTTTTTTTTCTCTTCTATACGAGATCGATATATACTCTCATTTGTGATATTAATAGCCGTACGAATGTATAAAACGTAGCATAGATATTGGAGTAATTAACAAACCGTTCTCGTTCCCGAGTGATATACTTTATTAATCGAACGAATAATTAGCGTAACGAGGACACCGGAAAAAGAGAGAAAGATAGAGAAAATAGAGAGAGATAGAGGATACACACGCGTGGAAAAAAGCAAGAGTAGAAATTTTTTCACGAGTTAGGTGGACGAGCCAGAGCTATCACGGACACACGAAGTTCGTACGCGGATGATAAACGATTGCGTGGGGTCGATCGAGTATTGGCACGTCCCATACGTGTGGGGCCATATAAATGAATCGCGTCCCCGGGGCCGTATCTTATGGGAATACGAAACATTAATGGACGAATGCGTTACCGCCGACGGGAACGAATAGCTCGTGACTGTTTGTCGATTTATTTGGTACGAACGATTCTGTCACCGAGGACGCGCCGAGGAATCGTTTCCAGGGTGCCATTAGTTTTCTTGTTGCAATGGTCAAACGATAATATCGATAGTTTTTTTTTTGTTTTTGTTTTTGTTCTCTTTTTCTCTTTCCTCTTTTTTTTTTCTTCTTTTTTCACTATCATTCTCCATTAACCGCAGACTACGTACGAAGTAGTTAATTAGCTCGTTTCGTGTGATAGATAAAAGAATGTGAACGATATTAACAGATAAAGAATGGAGGTATGAAAAATCTTGCTATTTTGTTTTGTTTTGTTTTGTTTTATTTCTTTCTTTTCCCATCTCTAGTTTGTTTCTTCTGTTCTTCTTCTTCTTTTTTTTTTCTTCTTCCCTTCGCGAGTACCGACGAAAAAATATAGCAAAAAGAAACAGCAGAAGACTTTTTTCGCAATAGTGTCGCTGGTTGCTCACAGCATGTAAAGAACCCGAGCATGTAACGAGGTCTTTGCGTACTGCACCCTGGGTATTTGCATAATGATTGCAATTACTATTGCCTCGCTTGGTCGTAATCTATAACGCGTTTCAAACGATAACCGCCAATGCATCGGAGACACGAGAAAATCCCGTTAACGTTTCTCTTTGGGTAAGATTATTGAGAGTGGAAAGGGAGGTAGGAGGTGGAAGGTGGGAGGTATGGTGGAGGAAGTATGAGGTGGTGGACAAGGGGGGTTGAATGGGAAATGGAACGAGTGATTCGACGTTTACGAGGGTTTTTGCAATATCGAAATATCGATGCCTCTTTCTCTTCACTCGGACACTAAGAGTTTCTTTTTGATATATTGGATAGGTCGTGGATATGATGTAAAAAAAAAAAAGAAAAAAGAAAGAAAGTATATTAAGTAATATTTTCTAACAAGTGTCTAACGTAAGTGATTCTTCTCACGAGTCGGTACGGTAGATATCGTTAGAAAGGACTAACTAAGGGGTCGCTAGTCGAGCGTCTTCTTATCGACTGGAAGTACGATGCAAAACGGCTCGCTTGCTTTCCGATAGAAAGGGGTAGCTGCGACTTACCGCGATCATTTTAAAATTCTTCCGATCTAATAAGAAATAATCATTCGAATCTGGAATAAAATGTTCCGAATATTCGATAAAACGCAGGCACGTTTACACGCGTGAATGTTTAGTATCATCGTATCAATGGAGATTATTGAAAAAAATTGATATTTAAATATAGCTATTTAACCATCTTTATTGAAATGTATAAATCATTTTAGACGCGCGTGTCAGACGAATAAACGCGCATCGATTGTAATAAGTCGGTCTGAATTACACATAATATTGTAACCACAGTGCTTCATATTTGAATATTACTCTGCCGCTGAATTAATGGAACTGAATTGCTCGTATAATAGTCATGCGAAACACCAACTCCTGTCAGTGGGTTATCCCTGATAAATCTATTGTTATTATAATATTATTATGTCGAGATTAACGAGAGACAGAGAAAGAGAGAGAAACTCGATAGATTAATGATTAATAATTTTCACTATGTATATATATATCAGCGAAACGATTACGCAAACTATCACATTTTTATTCACGTAAGTATAAGATTAATCGTTGATAGATATTATCGGAAGATTATATTTAAAAAAAAAAAAAAAAAAAGAAAGAAAAAAGGAAAGATTTTTCTTTCGTACAAAGGAACCAAAGAAAGAAAGAAAGAAAGAAAGAAAGGAAGAAAGGAAAGCAAACCAATCCTTTTCTTTCTTTCCTTTTTTTTCTCGTCGAATTCCCGCGTGAATTATAGCCATCCAATAGAGAGGGAAGTCCCTATGCTGTGAACGGTATATTGGATTCACGATACGCATTTCGCGTGCTTCGTGATACTCAAATTTCATCCGGTAAATCACCAGCAAGTTGGTGCAACCTTCTCGTTGGAGGGTTGGTTCGTTGAAAAGGGTCGTGATTTCTGCTTTGATCGAACCGAAGAGAAACGAAGTTCACTGTCCTCTTTTAAGTTAGCGATCGTGTTGCGTGATTTGTAGGTAACAACACGGTTAAATCGATCGGTATCTTTAAACTCACGCGTTATATCGATTAAAGTACGACGATTCGAACGTACATATGTGTACGTTTTATCCGATATACATATAGGAGAATAAATAATTCCCATAACATAAGAATAGTTTACGTTTCTCGTATATTACGATTCTCGATCAAAAATTGATCTTTCACATTATTTCATTTTATTGCTTCTTTCTAATTTAATTTACATTCACTTTCTATCCTTTTCCTTTTTATTTCTTCATCGCAAATATCTATTAAGTATCATGATTTCGCGGTCACGTCGCATTGGTTTATTACTTTTCTCTCTTTGTTGAAATTAAAAAGGACAGAATATATCGTGGAGGAGGAGACTAGGAGGCCGTTTATATCCAGGATTATATCGGCATCGCCCTATCAATTTCCACCCTCGAACAATATACCGAAGAAGGTAACGCGACGTAGAACGAACGGTTTAGTTCGTTCGTAGGGGATGAGGAGTGTAGCGGATAGGTAAGAGAGAGAAAGAGAGAGAGAGAGAGGGATACACGAGATTCCCGATGCGGCCTGTTGTATTATAAAATATTGAGGCAACCACTCTCTCTCTCTCTCTCTCTCTCTCTCTCTCTCTCTCTCTCTCTCTCTCTCTCTCTCTCTCTCTCTCTCTCTCTCTCTCTCTCTCTCTCTCTCTCTTCTACGGGGAGAGATAGATATTTCAGGTGGCAGGAGACTTTTCTCGGTAGTAAGCAAGACGAAAGCATGAGCCCGAGTAGGGACGAATTTAAATAATGCAACGAACGATTTTCCTCTCTTGCCGAAAATATCCAGAGGCATCCAACGGGGATCGGAGGGTGGGAGGCCGGGGGTAGGTATGGAGGAACGAAAGGAACAAGGGCGAGACTCGGTGCTCGAAGATGGGTAGTGAGCGTACCGGTGCGTGCGTTTTTTTTTCTTTTCTCTTTTTCTTTTCTTTTTTTCTTTTCTTCCCTTCATATTCCTTCTTTCATTATTTTTTTCTCATGCGAGTAGTAAAAACACAGCGACGTATGTATATCTTAAGCATCATTCACCCGTTCCTCGGTATCGTTGAATTTAACTTGTACGCGATCGTTTTGCTTTTTATCGCGACTCGAAACGTGACCAAGAAGAGAGGATGAATTTTTATTTAAGGGAGACTTTTTTTCCTTTTCTTTTTATTCTTTCGGAGACAAAAAAGAGAGGGAGAGAGAGAGAAAATTCCCTCGAACGATCGCAAGATTTCTCCATCGGCCAAGTTGGAGGAGTAAAAGAAGGAGGAGGAGGAGGAAGAGATTCATGGGGTAGGCAGTATTGGTCAGACCCCCTCAATAACCTCGATACAAAATTCTTTTCACGGGTTCCTGTGAATGCCTATAGGAAATATGTGAAAGGCGAGGCAACTCCGACGTGGTCCGCGTGGTCCGCACCGGGTGCGCCTTCTTCTCTTTCCGATTCACAACCACAGTGCACCAACGTACACGCGCGTGTTGGCTCAGTGCTTTCTCTCTCTCTGCTTATATACGGAATGAGCGTTTGCAAGGCGTCTATAAGCCCCGACCCTCGTAATGAAACATAAATTATTCAATCGAAATCAGCCGCGTACCGACGAGCGTCGGCTATACGCGGCTACAAGCGGCTACCACCGACGCGGAGATCTCGAGAGCACGGCATCGTACCGTATCGTACCGCACCGCACCGCACCGCACCGCATCGTGCTGTTTTTCTTTTTTTTCTCTCTCTTTTCTTCTTCTTCTTCTTCTTCTTCTTTTTTTTACCCCCCGAAAACGGCCTTTAAAAACCCAAACCCCGTCGAACCCTCTTTTACGTTCTCTTACGAAGAGCGTTTCGGAGAAAAGTGAAAAAGTCAAAGTAACTTCGGGTCCTTTTCCTTCCTTTTTTCTTTTCTTTTCTTTTCTTTTCTTTTTTCTCTTTTCTTCTTTCTTTTTTTCCTCTTTTCTTTCTATATCTTTCTTTCTTTCTTTCTTTTTTTTTTCAGCACAACCTCCACCACCTTCCTCCTCCTTCTCATCCTCCACGTACACCCCTCCCAACCAGAGAAAAAAAGGAACGGCGCACGCGTTTCGTACGATCTCTCGCGTTTTTTGTCCCGCACCCCCGCCTCTCCTCCCATCATCTACCATCTCTTCTCTTCCTCCCGCGAAAGTCTCTTTCGTTACTTACGCGCCTCGTTTTACGAGCCTTTGCGCCATCCTCTGGGAAAGAAATAAAAAAAAAAAAAGGAAAAAGGTGATCGCGAACTCGGCATAATGACTTTGTAAGCGAGGTTTCAGAGCTTGGAACAAGGGAGGAGATAGATAAGCAGACAGAAGGAAAGCTGCTGGGTAGATCGAGCTTTGAGTGCGCAAGCCTACTCTTTCCATCTTTCTCTTACTCTCTCTGTTTTTTTCTCTCTTTCACCCACTCTCCCTCTCTTTTGTATTATAAAGCTTTTTTGCTGCTCTTTTCTTTTACCTTTTAACTCTTCCGTCTATATCCAACTACGTTAAACATAAGATCGCGTTCAACGTAAATCCGATGCTGTGAACATCGACTTCGTATATGTATATATATATATATATATTTAAATCAAATTTCTTTCGAGTACGTCGCAATCGAGAATAAAAAAAAATGTTCCGTGGGATAGAAAGCTTTTTTTTCTTTTTTTTTTGTATCCACTTCTCCTCCTATCTCCCACCTCCCACCTCCCACCTTGATCCATCGACGCGATGGAAAAATGCATATTTCCTAGTGTAGAAATTTGCACGATGCGAATGATATATCTAACTTCAGGTGAGATATCATCTGTCGCGCTAAGCACGAATCCGATTTGTCATACGATTAATCAGTTTAGCGCTTTGTTAGCTATGTTGAAGTTCAATCATCGGAATCGTTTTGTCAGTTCGTGTGTATTTTCTTTCTCTCCCTCTCATTTTCTCTTCTTTCTTTATCACTTCTCCACGCGTGTAAAAATATTCCCTTTACTTTATACTTCTCTTATCCTTTCGATCTAAATAATTTTCTTTTTCACTTTGCGATTATCCTGCATTAACATTGGTTTTATCGAAGATGGGGTAAGATAAGAGGGGGATGTAAAGGGGATAAAGAGGGAAAATTGTCTCGTTGCGTTGTTTTAGATTCCTCGCGAGAAAACGAACGAAGCGAATCCTCGTTAAGTTGCACACGTATTCTCCTTAAAGTGAATTCTACGAGAAACGAGAGAGTATAAGAGAGAGAGAGAAAACGAGCGCGTTACGTTGATTCAAGTTGTAGGCTCCCACGCGTTTCTCCCGTTTGTCTTATCGAGCGTACAAAGTTTCCTTAGTTTCTCTACGTTTAGTGGAATAGTATTTTTGTTTATCGATAAAAGATACCTTTTCCGATTTTGTTTGCGTGCTCTGACTGCGACAACGCGCGTGTATATTTTTAATGTATATTCTAATAATCGTATCTCTCTTTCTATCTCTCTCTCTTTCTCTCTTTCATTCTCACACGTATGTAGGTATACAATCGCGCGAGAGAAACGCGATGAGAGATATCTAAATGTTCTGCACGGTTCGATGCCAGAGGAGAAACGTGTTGATTCGCTCAGTAAAACTCATCTGGAGTACTCGTATCGTTCGTTCGTTCGTTCGTTCAGATGGTGAGGGACGAAAAGAGAGAGAAAGAGACAAAGAGAGAGAGAGACGAAAGGGGGTAGTACCAACGAACGAACGGACGAAAGAGCGTGCAATGTTGGCCTCTCGACGATGATGGTGGACGCACGAATAGATTTTTATGCAAATTTTATTGATATCCGATCGTGGCCGACGATAGCGCACGAAACATGCACGTTCTGGTAGCAGTCGTTAGCTGGAAAATTACACCGGGCCGGTGCGATTCCGTCGCAAATATTCCCCCTATCCCCCTATTGGTCGTTGCCGTTCTACGAGCTTGTCCTATTGGCCGGGGACCTTTCTTTCGTTAACCGTGCTCTAACGAGGACACGCTGCTAGAGGGTTGAAATCGCGATTAACGTCAGTCGTCCCTCGTACGCCCTCCTATATCCAATTCTATTCCATCCCCTCCTTTCTCTCCTTTTTCCCCAGCCTCCAATTCCCACCCCCTTTCATCTCCCGTTCTGAATTTGCAAGCGGTAGTCTTTTATCAAAATGTATTATGTGCTTTATGAATGACACGTACCATACCTATCTGCTTAGTTAACTATGCTAGGATTAATTTCTCCTCCAACGAAAGTCTAACTGACTTATCATTTGTTTTGTGAATATATTAAGGTATAATTCTCGGTTGCATTGAATAACCATTAAGATCGAAGAAGAGATTCTTTTGGGTTACTTGCGATAAATGATTATCTGCTGTCTTTCGTCTCTCTCTCTCTCTCTCTCTCTCTCGTACTTTCTTTTTCTTTGATCCGTAAACTTATGTACGTACGTACATACGCGCGTGCATGCGACCGAGGACAGAGAATAGGTGCGTGACCCAGAGTATGCGATTACCTGGACGGCGCGAAACTCGGTCCAATTTGAAATATAACCTGGTCGTTATTAATAAAATTTGCATTTACAAGGGCGAGAAGGTGTCACGGCACGCGGGACGGACGGTACGCGACGATATGGTTAATGGGACGTTCGCGATTACGTTCTTGATTCGTAATTAACGATCTTACTGGGGGCGTTATTTTCTCGACAGAAAGTAAAAAAAGAAAAAAGAAGAAGAAAGAACTGCCGCTGGAATATATTTCTTTTTTTTTTACTCTCCTTATTTATTCTCCATACACGAAATCGTTTTAGCGATTTCGCGTTTTACAAATTAAGAATAACCTATCTCGCGAGAACCTTCTAAGGTCGTCCGAGCGATAGAGCAAGAGCGACTTTGATTACTCGTTATCGAACTAACTCCTAACGTCCTTTGCTATCTGATAAAAGGCTCGCGAGTAATTATTAATCATAGACCCGGCCCGGTATAACGATCCATCCGAGTCTTATCTCGGTGCGGAGTGATGTATGCACGTTGCCGAGGTCTGTGAGCCGTGCCAAGAAGAGGAAGGGTGGGAAGGGAGGGGAAGGGAATACACCATGTTGGTTAAAGAGAAAGAGAGGGGTCCAAGAGAGGGAGGGTTGGCCAGTGCTCGGTGGTGGTTGTTATTTGGTCGGTTACTTGCTCGCTCAAGAAGGGTCGCAATACTTCACCAAGATAACAACTAATAATCGATATCAACAATACTACCACGTGTAACGCGTAAACCAGTCACACGTACATAATCATATGCTTATGTATGCGCGTACGTATATATGTGTACTCTCTCCTTCTAAGGTAAAGTTTCTTTCAAAGTGTTCGCCAGCGGGTCGGGCCTCGTTTAGTCCTTCCTTTTTCGTCGTTACCCGATTTGGTGGGTAGTCTCGCCTTTTAAACGCCCACAACGATCTCTTACATGCATGCATGCAAGACGCTCGTAGGTCAAAGGTTGTTCGCTCCTATCGCGCTTAGTCGTTAAATTAACTTAAGGTAGGTTTTAGAGCTCACTTTTCGAACAAAAAACAACGCTATCGTTTACCTCCGATCGTGAGCGAGGATTTTCTTTCGTTTTCTTTCTGTCCGTTTTTTTTTCTCTTTTCTTTTTCTTTCATTCGTGCGATATCGAGAGTAACGATACAGGTCCGATTACGTGATTGTGGATGAAAACGATGGTAGGTTGATGCAACGAAAGGTTTTCGAAGCGAGAGATGGAGAAAGAGAGGGAGACAGAGAGAGAGAGATAGAGATACAGATAAAAAGAAAAAGAAAAGGGTCGAGCTTGGAAAACGACCTGTTACGATCGAACGCACGCAATAGAGAGGCTATCGTCGTCGTTTGATCGGGATAATAAAATGGATAATTTAAAAGGGCAATTATCTCGTGTCGTGTATCTAGGTGACTCGGCCGGTTAAAATTCTTTATCCTTTATTATCTTTATTCCCATCTTTCTCCTCGTTTCATGGATTGCGTTCTAAGCGTAACCAACGCCCATTATATATATACACACACACATATGTATATCGGTAGGTATTTGTCCTTCCGACAATGGACACCAACCGGTTCAATAATTAATACCACCGTCGATGTTACACGTATTGTTGCTAGGTGATCGCAAACGACAAAACAACGCGGCTTTCGCGACTAGCATAATGTGTTGACTTTGGGAGAATCGCGCGCGTACGTGTGTTGCGATTATGTCTCAGTAAATTAGATGCTGCGTGGGAGCTTGCTTATGTGTGACATAACACAGCGATGGCGTTTAGACGTATATAACGCGTGCTTTAGATTGTTTATAGTGGTTCAAACAGGGTGGAAACGAGGACATTTGTTTATCTTTTCTCTTAGTCCTTTCCTTTCCTTTTCTTTTCTTTTCTTTTCTTTTTTTGTTGCAAATTTTTCCGCTGTTGATTATTTTCATCGTTAATAGACAGTTCAAAAGCACTACCGATTTCGATATACATATATATATATATATGTATGTATGTATGTATGTATGTATATATGTATGTACGTATATATAGTTTTAATACATTTTGTCGTGATTCGTTTACGAGATTCTTATGTAATGCGTTTGCATTCTACCTGACGTTGCCCGTCGGAGGGATGAATATCGCTACGACAAAGGCTCTTGATACAACTACTTCTCATACGGCAATAGCGATACGTTTCTTCTGCGACCGGCGCATTTCGTCGGTCGATTTACATTCCAAGGAAGGAAGAGGGAAAAAAGGAGAAAGAGAGAGAGAGAGAGAGAGAGAGAATAAGCAAGCGGCAGTCCGGATAAGGATTCCAATAAAACGTTTTGGGGTCGTTTGCTTTTTCGGGGTAAAAACGTGGAATTCGATATTACAATATTATTCAATTTCGTGTATGTTACCGTAGCTGCGTATCGTCGAATATATATATATATCTATGTATGTGTATATACATATATATATATACACACACGAGGTGAATTGTCCCTTTCGCGAAGACGTGATACGTCTATTCTATGTCACTCACACGGGATGAAATTTTTCAAACAGTAATTCGAATCGTCTCGTACCAAACCACGGGAGATTAAGTTTTTTCACGTACAATACGAAGATATTTCCAAGTTCCTTCAACTTTCTTCATTTGAAACTTTAGCTTCGACGACTTTATATATTCGATAGATAATGAACGCTTGCGAACGTGATCGCGACAATCGAAGAAAATTAATATATTCTATACTTTGTCCTACCGATATTAATATCTACGTATTTGTACATGCGTGAATACACGTACGTACCTATGCACGTATATATTTATACACGTAAGTAAATACCCCTAAATACTTTTAGTTTCTCTTCGAGAACTTTTCGAGAACACGGTACAAAGTTTTCACACCGTTCCATTGGAATCTTGGCAAAGGACGATAACGAACGGCGCTTAGGAGGGTAATCGTAATATTCTAGGCGCTTATTCGGAGCGTGCCCTTTTGCGAGAGACAGACAGAGAGAGAGAGAGAGAGAGAGAGAGAGAGAGAGAGAGAGAGAGATTCCTTGTCCTCTAAGAAGGTAGAGAACGTCCTAAGGTCTCTCGGAGGGTTGGTATTACTTTACGATTCTCTCGTCCGCGTGCGTACTTTGCAGTCGGCGGAAAGGACTGCGCCAGCTCGTTAAAGAGGGAACAGTTAGAATAAAGTGTGATTAGGACGATAGTTATGACATTTTGTATTATAATTCCGGCTAGGGTAAAGTCTCAACCTGTATTCTAACGGTATATATTCACATAGTATACCGGATTTCGTTCTCGAAGGACTCGTTAAAGGCCTTCCCAAGTTTTCGATCCTGCTAAATGCGGATTCGGTCGCGATGTTTACCAACGGATAAGGGTTATCGATTTTACCAGGGCTAACTTTCGTTCCACGTTCACGAGATACTCGTGAATACATATAGATATACATATATTCGATATACTCTCTCTCTCTCTCTATCTCTCTTTGAGTGTTGCTAAAGCAGCTGAGAAATGAAATTTCCGAGATTTCGTTTACAGTTTCGAACGATAATTGTTTCCACGCGAGGCAATCGAAGTTAAGAGAGAGAGAGAGAAGAGTTAATAGATCGATATACCGTAAAATCCCGTGAGAATTGACTAGAGTCCGGCCAGCAGTCGGCTGCCCGTATTTGATTGTTTAATTAGCAAGATGACCCTGGGTGTACTCGAGAGGGATGTCTCCAAGGAGTTTCGAGAGAAGAGGAAAGGAAAGACGAGGAGGTACTTGGTCTAGCCTTAAGAGAAGAAGAAGAAAAAGAAGAAGAAGAAGAAAAAGATAAGAAAAGGAAGAAAGGGAAAGAGAAGGAGAAGGAAAAGGAGAGAATGAAGAGACACGAGACAGAATGGAGAAGAGGAGAAAGAGGAGCAGGAGGAGGAGGAGAACGACGACGATTGGAGAGTAGGAAATGCGGCACGTTGAGGAATGGAAGAGGGTGTAAGGAAACCGGAGGACCTAAAGGAGCTACTACGGTCGAATCGAGGTGGAAGACGAGACGGAGATGGAAGGAGAGATGGAAGAGAAACGTATAGTGGAGATCGAGAAAGAGAAAGAGAGACTCTCGGCAACTCCAAAGAGCGGCCAGGCTGGATTTCTAGTGGTATTTCTAGGGGTATTAATCCCTACCCTCAATTACCCTTTGTCTTGGGCGTAGCTTGGTCCACTTGTTAAGACGCCGCCACTGTTTGTCTTGACTCCGGGTGGGCTGCGGGCGGGTGGGAACTCGCGGAGATCTGAACTGTTCGCTCTGTGCTTTACATATATATATATATGTATGTATGTATGTATGTATGTATGTATGTATACATACGAATGTAGCTACATATATATATACATACTTATCTACGTACGTACGTAAACCGGAGACGAACTGCTACCGGGAAGGACTACTGATCGTTGCGGTCTCACCTTCTCTTCTCTTGATAGAACTTTCCTTGGAAAGTTCATCGTCGCGAGTACGTCTCCCTTCGCGAGAACGGAATTGGGAAGGTCGTCGGAGAAGGTCTTGTTTGCTAGGAATCGTCGGGATATCGTGCGATAAATCGGTTGGAATATCTTAAAGGTAGTTTCCGATGTTTGCTTTATTCCTTCGCTCGCTCCCTTGTGATTTCCTTGAACAGATAAAGAAAAAAATTGAGAAGGAAAGAAAAGAAAAGAAAAGAAAAGAAATGAAAGAAAAAAAGAATCCAGAAGAAAGAAGATACCTTAACCGCGAAAATCCCGTGTAAACATTTGCTATGGATTTGCGAGCTATTCAAACGGTTAAATTCTCTTAAGAATTTGGTTTGTACAGGGGTGGTGTGCCACAGGCGGCGCTACTCCTTTCCTCTCTCGTCTTTCCTTCCTTCCTTCCTTCCTTCCTTCCTTCCTTCCTCTTCGAGCTTTTCATTCCATATAACCTACAGACACGTAAAAGGTACGACGAACGAGCATGAGCGCGTTCGCGCTCGCGCCAACTTTCTCATGCTTCTATATGTGTTGTTAAGGATAAGGGTAGATACACGCACGGATATCATACACTCTCTCGTGGTTCCTTCTTGCCCCCAAAAGGCGAGACTCGCTATCTCTATTTCTATCTTTATCTCTATCTATTTCTCTCTCCCCTTCTCTCTCACCCTTTGTATTTCTAACAATTGATATTCTTCCCAGTGTAAAGAAACGGACGGGAGGTTTCTCCTCCTCCTCCTCCTCCTTCTTCTTCTCCTTCTCCTTCTCCTCCTTCTCCATTCCTTACGCCGACTCGATGTCGAACAAATAATACGGGCGGAAAATCCGAGGGAAATCACTACCGAATATAAATCCGTTTCTTCCTACTCATCCATTCTCTTCTTCTTCTTCTTCTTCTTCTTCTTCTTCTTCTTCTTATCTTTCTTCTTCTCCTGTTCCTTCACCTCTTTCTCGATTCTTTCGATTTTCACGCCGCTTCTCTTACCTGTCCCCGGAGATACGAGAACAAAAAAATCGGACGAGACACATCACACAGGACGAGAGTCCTCCTTCCTTCTCGTCCTCGTCTTGCGTCTCTCTTTTTAGTCGTGTCTCCTCTCTCACGAATTTCCAGCCTGTTAGAAAAATGATACCTATGTATATTCCGCGTATAATACTTTCATCGTTTGACTTTTCCCTTCTTTCTTTCTTTCTTTCTTTTTTCTCCTTTTTTCGATCAAGTACCTACCTATCCCTATTAATGAGAAACAAACAATAGAAATATCCTCGGTTCAAGGATTAAAGGTAATAGGAGCTATATATAGCACACTTCCTTTTTTTCGTTCATAGAGAAAGAGGGATAGGCGATGGGTGGTGGGCGGTAGGACGAGAGGAGGGGAGATCGGTGAAAGGATCCATGTTAAAGCACACTCGTAAGGTTTATTCGCGAAAACGTTCTGAACCTTCTGAACCTTCACGGTGCTCTGGAATAACAGCAATTAAAAAGGCGAAAGAGATCCCTCGGTTTGATGCATTAAACAAGCCGGTCGAACTTTTACAACGCCGAGCGGTTTCACGTATGGTGGTTTAACTCGTCGAACTTTTCCACGTATTTATTTTCCCTATCTTTCAGGCCAGTTCTTTAAACAGATAGGCCGCCTATCAGCTGTTTCTCTTCCGGCTTATACGCGCGCATTACCAATGAGGAATTAAAGTCGGCGCGATCGGACGAGGGTGAACCACCATCCTCCGGTATCATCCCAACCTTCCCTCTTACGGAGAACCGAAGTTGGAATATGCACGGCGAAAGGAATATGGCTTATTCGCGTGCCACCGAAACTTTCTGCCAGAAGCTTGGCGGAGGCGGACGGTGGCGGCGGAGGCGGCGCGTTGCATGCACCAGCGTTAATAATTACTTTACAACTGATACTCTCTCTTTCTCTCTTTTCTTCTTCTTCTTCTTCTTCTTCTTCTTTTCTTTTTTTTCTTTTTCTTTTTTCTTTTTTTCTTTTTTTTTCTCCATTTCATTTCATTTCATTTCATTTCATTTTTCCAACAGCGATCGCAACTTACCTTTATACCATGAACGCCGCGTGTAACGCGATAACCCTTTTCCTTTTATCGCGATATCCTTTGAAAAATATTAAAAAAAAAAAGAGAGAGAGAAGAATAAAGGAATATCCATCCTGGGTATTCGGTGAGGTTAAAGGGAAGGGAAAAAACTGGATAAAAATGAATCGAAAGTCTTCTTCCATGTTCGTAAAAAGTGTAAACTTCACGTCCCCGAATTAATATACGGATTCGCGCGTTTCGTATGAGAGAGGGGAAGAGGGAATACATAAGTATGGTGTAGCAGCAAATATTGGTTGACCTCAGACCTGTATACATATAAATCGCAACATACTAGCTCCTCAATCTTGTCCAGTAGCATCGCCTCGCTTGAACGCAACGTGGGTTCTTGCTACCAAAACCACTACATTCCGGATTCATAAGCCCGATGCTTTGCTACGTACCGGATTCCAAATGAGATTGTATTTACGGAAAGCTTCTCTCTCTCTCTCTCTCTTTCTCTTTCTCGTAGTAGAAGTAAAAGTAAAAGCAATAGGTAGTAGTAGTAGCAGATAGTAGTAGCAGTAAGTAGTAGTATAGTAATAACAATGACAACTATAAAACAACTATAAAGAACATCGACTAACAACTATAACGATGAAGATGTAGATAAAGATAAAGATAAAGACGTTTGTAAATATGCTCGTAATTGTACGAGTGATTCGCTTGTATCACTTAAAAATATTTCCGACCATATATGAGCGCTTCGCTTGTACTACTTAAGGAAATATCTCTGATCATATATGAAACGCTCACTTGTATTACTTAAAAATCGTTTATCGTATATGGGTCGTTGACTCGTACTACTTAAAAAATATTTCGGACCATATATGAGTTCTGACCATTGATTGGCACTACTTCAAATTTTCTAACTATATTTTGGGGGATTGACTCGTACTACTTAAACCTTTGCATATACATACAAATCGCAACATCTTGTTCAATATAAATCTCCTCAATCTTGTCCAGTAGCATCGCCTCGCTTGAACGCAACGCCGGTTCTTGCTACCCAACCACTACATTCCGGATTCATAAGCCCGATGCTTTGCTACGTACCAGATTCCAAATGAGATTGTATTTACGGAAAGCTTCTCTCTCTCTCTCTCTCTCTCTTCTAGTAGCAGTAGTATTGGCAAATGTGTAATACGCGTTTGAAAGAATCTCCTCTCATGCAAATATCAGTAGATATATAGGATATGTATAACGTGTAACACGTAACCCATCTCTCTCTCTCTCTCTTTGTTTTTTTTATATCATTCAAAGCTTATATAGATTTTGTTTTTCCCTTTATTCTTATCCTCTCTTTTTTATTTTTATTCTTTTTTCATTACTTCAATTTTTTTTTGTTTTTACTCTTTATCCGTTTTGCAACGATTGAAATTAATGTAAATTCTCTGGTCATTTATGCGATTACATAAATATTATATACGGTTATTTTAATTTAACGAGTCGATATCGTAACGTTACGTTTTTTAACGTATAGGTAGGTATAACATATCTAAAGGATAGCGGCGTAGTGCGGTGCAGTGCCCGGTAACACGGTTTTAAATAATCCTTTTTCGTGCCGTTGCAAACGGTGGAGTGCAAAAAAAAAACAAAAAAAAAAAAGAAAAAGTACATATAGGCGGTGGTCGATCGCATCGCGAGATTATTGTGGCACGAGATTGGTCACGATACGTGATACGGCGAATCAATTCGAGCGATTTTTTTTCTTTTTTCTTTTTTTTTTTTAATATATGTGTATAAAGAAAATCCATTCGACGAAATATTTTATATCGGGAAAATAACGCGAATAAATTCTTCTCGGCTGTCTTCGGCTAATATTTATGATACGTTTAAACAATCCCGTTTAGCCATTTTTATCTTGACACGAAGATAAGTACTTGTAATGAATAGATGTGCGAGCATGTTACATAGTGATTATAACGCGTTATCCTTAAATCGAGTAAACAATGTACGAGCTATGGGCGATAGTTCTTCTTCCCTACCGTTCTACCTTATTATCCGTTTTGCGTTTTTCAATTAAAATTGTCAATGATACGTTGCTAAATTTTACTTCGTCGTATATAATCGAAACGTAATAATAAATATCAAGAAAGCGTGACCGGTGAATTGGAATTCTGGAATCCCACGTAACGTTGGCTCAATACTTCACGTTCGTTTAAAGTAAAGTTAGGATTGGGATAATGGGGGAAGAAGAAGGGGAGGCTATACGAAAAAAATAAGTATTATTATCAACTAACCGACGCTTAGGTTCGATCTAACGTAAGAAGAAAAGTTTAGATATTACACGAGAGAAGAAACAAGAAAAAGAGAAAGGAAAAAAGAAAAAGAAAAAAGGATTTTTAAAGGATTTCGCGTGTCGAAGTTGTGCAATTTAGTTTTGCGGCTCGCTAAATGCAATCACGCATATCATTTATATATTATCCGTTCGATAATTACGCGGGTTCGCGAATATGAGCACGGGCACGGGCACGGGCGCTCTCGCGCTTAGCTCGAAAAACTACGAAAGTATAGCGATGGCGTGACACGATACGGTCGTTATCGACATGAACTTTGCACTTTCCGTATGTTTTATGCTTTTCGAAATGAGCTTGCACTACGTATTATTCCGTTTCTCGTTCGAGCGATCGATTTTTTCCTTTTTATTTTAATAATCGCATTCAACCTCGACGAAAGTCGGAATCGGATTTAGCGAGGAAGGATCGATGGATAATTTACGACGTGTACGAATGAAAGACTTTCTTTTCTCCTTAGAACGATGCAAGGTCAAAACGTATTGCTAACGTGGAAGATAAGTCGGTCGAAGGTCGGAGTTTATCGAAGCTAACAATTTTATTTAATCGCAGTCGTTTAATCATTTGTAGCTTTATCAAGCAACATTTCTCTCTCTCTCTCTCTCTTTCTTTCAAGACGAATATAAAATAGTTTTCTAGAACTGAATAAAAAGAAAGATAGACAGAGAAAGAAAGAGAAAGAAAGAGAAAGACAAAGACAAAGATAAAGAGTGCCGTATGATGGCGACGCACGGTGGCAGAGTCGTCAAGCTGTTTGTATATCGCAACAGAGGAGGATGCGCGTTACTACTGTGATTTTGATTCTCGATTCGATTCGAAACACGTTCGTATAAGTTCGTGTTGAGTTGGTGTTGAGATGGAAAAGAGAGATGAGAGAAGAGAAAGAGAGAGACAGAGACAGAGACAGAGACAGAGAGAGTACCAGGACACTTTACGATACGTCGAATGACTAATACGTTGAAACAATAGGCTGTCGTCGGGCACCCCGATGGGACTAGGAATTGAGGAAGAGGGAAGGTGCGGTAGGGTGAGGTGCGATGGGGTGAGGTGCGGCATGGTATGGCATGGCGTGAGGTGGTGCGGTGCGGTGTGGCGTGGCGTGGTGTGGCGTGGCGTGGTGCGAGGGTTAGAACGGCGGCGAGGTGGCGGTTGCCGTCCTGGATGGGGGGATTCCAATGCACCACTTAAGCGTTTCTATATCCGTACCTTCGGACTCCTCCTATACGTACTTCCGAGGCTTTTATCGCGCTGAAGCTTCCCACCCGTTACTACGCGTTAGACGAGAATGAGGAGTCGTTACGGTTACGATCATTATTAATGACATAATTGTTATAAGGAAGTCAACTTTCCCATTGTCGCTTTCATCATTACGTCGTTATGACACAGTAGATACCCACTTCCACTAAGTTTCGTTATATCGCTTCGTTCGTAATAGGGGTATCTATCTCTCTGCCTATACTTCTCTCCTCTCGATTTCTTCCTCTTCTTCTTTTTTTCCCCTCCCTTCTCATCTTTCCCTCTTTCCATTCAATTCGTTTTAACCGCAACTTTCTCTCCACCGATATCGTTCGATCCATCGTCGAAACGAGAATAATCGAACTCTCTGTTTTCTATTCTCTCGACGATCGATTCGACTTCGATTATTTTTCAATGTAACAGACGTATATATATATATATATATATACGCGGATATCCGAGAATACGATTAACCGATTACGATGTTGGGATCTATCTCTTGTCGTAGTTAGGACGGCGAGGACAAAGTCAAAGTTCGAATTCCGCGGGTATGGCGCACGCGAGAAACGCGGCTTAAGAGTAAAAGGGATGTCAAGGTTTGCGGGGGGTGGGAGGGAGGGAGGGGTGGTCGATCCCCGTCGACGGTGATTGCTTCTCCCCCAGGCTGCCTTAAAATTGACGTCATATTCGTTATCCTTTCGACCCTTCTTCCACACGGTATCCACGTCTCTCTCTCTCTCTCTTTTCTCTCTGTCTTTCTTTCTCTCTCTTTCTCTGCCCGTGGGCATCTCTTTCTGCATACGTATAAGCTTACATCAACCCTTCTACATACGGCCACACCCAGTTCCAAAGCCGCGTTCTGCCTCCAAGCTGAGATTCGTTGAATTACCTACGAGAGAAAGAGAAAGAGAGAAAGAGAGAGAGAGAGAGAGAGAAAAGAAGAAAGAGATTGTTACTTTGGCATATAAAGTCTCGACCATGTGGACGTTCTCTTCTATCTTTTTTTCTTTCCTTCCTTCCTTTTTCTCCCTTCTCTCTTTCTCTCTTTCTTTATCGAATCCTTCCCCGCGGATGAACATCCGTACAAAAACATATCGCGGATCGCGTTACGCGTAGATACCTAAGTCTGTTTTTTTAACGATACGAAAGGCGAAAAGTCTTTGAACGGGAATATTTCACTCCTAGCTTATGGTTGACTTTTTTTATGAGATATAGAAAAAAATAAATAAAGAAATCTCGTCGACTGGCCAGTCTTTGTTACCAGCGAATAGATTTGTAAGGGAATAATGAAATAATTCGAATGTCGGCCAATCTAATTACGAGTACAGCGTATTATAAAGGAAAGCACATTGAACGATCAGAATCTTGATGTTCCTTTGACTGTCGCGAGCATCGGCCGATAAGCGAGCCCGGTTTTCGAGATATAACTACTGAAAGAGAGACGCTTTGAGAGACTAAGGGGTGGCAGGTGGAAGGGGAGTCGGAGTCGGGATGGTGGGACCATCCCTTACCGCGGCGCCGAACCATCCCTCTCTCTCTGAGAAAGAGCTTCCATCCCACTGAGAGAGCTTCCATTACTAATCCATGCAAAAACCGGAATATCTTTATCCCTCTTTCCTCGCTCCTCCTTCTTCTATCTTCTACTGGTTACACCGCTGTATTTCCGGAATAAATTCTAACACGCGAAACTAGCAAAATGCGCTTTCTTTCGATTTTGACCTTTGCCGTGGTCCCTCAACAACGTTTTGTCATCCTATACGATTTATCTTTTTTTTTTTCTCTATACGATTATAACTTGGCCTTTCAGAACTTTAAGAACGTGTTCTCGTTGTAAAAAAAAAGAATCGTACAAAGTCGTTCCCCTTTTCTTTCTTTTTTTTTTTTTTGAATTACGAACATTTTGTTCGTTTGTTTGTTTCTTCTTTTTACATGCGTTCTTTTCCTGAAACACTCGAATATACAGATCAAGCGCTTAACTATCTAGAAAGATTCGATCCCTTCGATCTCTCTTCGATCTTTATTGGCTAGTACTTTTTCCTGTTTTTTCTTTTCTTTTCTTCTCTTTTTTTTTCATCGTTCTCGAGATTTAACGAGATAACGCACGTAACGATATAAATATTCATATCTCTGCGCATCGTTGGTCGATATATATATATATATATATATATACATATACACACGCACGATTCTCCATAACAAAGTCGACTTGACCATAATTTCCGCAAGAGTTATTATAAACGATTTGCATAGCCGATATCAACGGCAGAACGACTTGAAGGTTCGCGAGTCTGGAAACGCGCGTGTGTCGTCCGAGGAATCGTGGCAAGAGGCGCCGACTGTCCAAAGGGTTGGATGGGGGTTGGTCTGGAAGAGAGACGTCTGAAGGGTGAGAAACGGGCTTGGTCGAGCGGGTGGATTGGGGCTCGAACGGAGCTGGTAGGATCTGACGCGGCGAAGGGAGATCTGATGGGGGGTGGGACTGGGAGACGAGGGTGGTGGAGTTGGGTGGAGTTAGGGTGGAGGCGGAATACGAATATGAGAATTAAAGCAGTCGAAGGAATTAAAGTGTATAACCATGGACGCTGATCTCGTTCGTTGTAGATACCGGTTTCCACGTTCGTTGTCCTTATTTCAAACTGTTTCGATTTATTCGAACGTATCGATAAATACTTGGATCATTTCTGATCCGACTTCTAAGTCATGGTTGGATAATTAACTATCATCGTATTTCACTGTCTTTTCTTATCGTTGAATTAAACTCTTTTTGTATCGTTTATTCGCTGATGAATGATAATTTGTATGTTAAACTATAGGATCATACGATTATGGTTATTACATTGATTATTATTATACGGATACGGTTATATATATGTAGGTATATAATATTTGATTTGATTTTTTCAGTGAGACATTTTTCCCATATATCTAATACTACCTCTACTCTACGTGTACCTACCTACCTACCTACCTACCTACCTACCTATCTACCTACACTTAGCGGTTGGTAGATAGGTAGATACGTGGTCACGGTGACGGTTCGTAATGCTCGCAGATTCGTACGTCACAGAGTCAGCACTAGCAGTTGGACTCTGGGACGACCGCATCTCTATATCAATCACTTGGCTCTGGTGGCCATTCCACGGTCGCCCTTCGAATGCCGCCCTTCGTTCGCTCTGCCACTTCTGGACAGCCGCACGTACCGCACTTCTCTCTCTCTCTCTTGTTCTCTCTCTTGTTCTCTCTATCCTTCTCTTTCTCGTTCCCTTTCCATTTACCTCTGAAAACCCTCTCGGACCAAAGATTCACTTTCTCTCTCTCTCTCTCTCTCTCTCTGTCAATTTCTCTCTCTCTCTCTTTCTCTCTCTCTCTCTCTTCCGCTCTACTTCTCCCTCATACTCTTCACTCAGTATCGGCCATACGAAGCACGAAATACGTGGGCGACACTAGTGTGCCACATCGCACTGCGCTAACCGACGTACGGATTGATAATTTATGCCCGTTAATTATGACCATGGGAGCTTCTCGAGGATGATATTCGGCCGTGTGCGTAATCGTGATTTAGAACAGAACATCGGACGAATCGTGTCGTAAGTATCAAGAATAAAAAAAAAGAAGTAAAATCGTTTCCGAGAGATCCCCTGCGATATAGGAATTATCGATATATCTATTGATCGAAAGGAAGAAAATTAATAAGTCATTAATCGATGAGCGTTCTTAGTTCGATCTCTTTACGCTTCGTCTATCTCTTTCTTTATTTGTCCTTGGTTCGAAGAAGAGGCGAGTCGAACGATGATGATATAGTCTTGATAAAGGGATGAGACAGAGAGAGAGAGAGAGAGAGATAAAGATAGAGATAGAGATAGATGGATAGATAGATAGATAGATAGATAGATAGATAGATAGATAGAGAGAGAGAGAGAGAGAGAGAGAGAGAGAGAGAGAGAGAGAGAGAGAGAGAGAGAAACGACGAAGTTGAAGTCTCATATCATTAAAATAGAGATATTGACAAAAGCCTCCGGTATATAGATATATGTGTGTGGTTGTGTGAGAGTCGATATATATATACATACATATATATATGTAGATATACTTGTGTATATATATATATATATATATATATGCGGGAAGGTGGAACGACAGCCTGAAGGCATCTCACAGATCAATGGGAATATTGAACAATTGTCTCTCTAGCTACAGCTGAAACGAGCGGACCAAGACAATCAGCTCTCTGCGAACAATGCGTAGCTTAATGACGTAGCTGCACCGTTTTCGTCGGGTCCTCGTTCGCTCCTTCGCACTGACTGAATGAGCAAGAGAGAGAGAGAGAGAGAGAGAAAGAGAGAGAGGGAAAGAAAGAGAAAGTGAAAGAGAAGGGGAGAGATACTCGTCACTTCTTCACGCCACACTCTTCGAAGAAAATATAATTAAAGCCTAACGCGCCGAAGATTGTCCAATGAGGCGCGAGAAATTAATCGATCATTATACGCCGCGATTTCTCTTCCCTTTTTTTCTTCTTTCTCTCTTTTTCTTTCTTTCTTTCTTCCTCTCACAATTCGCGTTCGCCCTACCGGGATAAGAGCCCGTTCGTTGCGCGTCTTCTCCTACTTTCCTTTTTTTTGTTCCTCTCTCTTTTTTTTTTACTTTACTCCTTTCTTTCATGCCTCTCTTTTTATTTTTATTTTTTTTTAAGTGGAGGGTTGAAGGCTAGAAACGGTGAGAGGGGATATTCCTTTTTTTTGTTTCTCTTTTCTTTTTCTTCCTTTTTTTTTTTTCCTTAAGCAAGCGGTTTATACGACGGCCATACGGTGTCGCGGCTTAAGGAAAGCTGCCGCCGCCGCCTCGTGCGCTCTTCTCAGTGGCAATGGCATTGGCGGCGGCGGCGGCGGCGGCGGCGGTGGTGGTGGTGGTGGTGGTGGTGGCGGCGGCAACGACAACGACGACGACGACGACGGCGGCGGCGGTGGTGGTGGTGGTGGTGGTGGTGGTGGTGGTGGTGGTGGTGGTGGCGGCGGTGTGTTTTAGGGATCAATAATTTATGTAAATGTGTACGCTGCTAGGGCGCTACCGTGTGGCGGTGAGTTACAGCTACGACGTAGAAAGGAGGTGCTGGCGAACTCCGAGAGAAAGAGACAGAGAAAGAGAGAAAGAGACAGCGTAAGAGAGAAAGAGAAAGAGAAAGAGAGAAAGAGAGAGAGGTAAGGGCGCCCGACGAGGTTTAGGGAGCAGAGACGCGGTGTACGCTGGCGGACCGACCGAGGGTGGAGAAGATCGCGACACGAAGGGGTTTGACGTCCAACCCTTTCATCGATTGTACTTCTCTGCTCCCTTTTATCCCTTCGCCGTAGCTCCCATTCTCCATCCACCCCCTTCCTTCACCCCTACCACTCACGCGCGCGTCCCCCTCCCTACCCTACTCTCTCCTCATCTTCTATCTACCGTAGGAACGGTGGCTGAGAAGGATGCGAGGGGGAGTAGGAGGTGGAAAGTGGGAGGTGGGAATGGGGGGATTTAGGGGAGTTCAGTGGGTGGGTGTGGGGGGAGGGGGAAGGGGTCTTGTTGCGGAGGTCTACTTCCTCGATCCTTTTCTCTCGTCGTTGGTGCGCCCAAAGCAGCCATCGACTAATGCTCGATAATTCCCGGCGCGCGTTTGTTCGCACGAAAATATTTCCTCGACTTTTCCCATTGGACATAATGGCTACCCTCGAATCGCACGCTTCGTTCCAGCTTTGTTCGCTTTATCTTTCTCTTCCTTTATTTCTTTTTATTCTTCGGACGAATCTCTGATAAGGAATCTTCCGTTAAGGAATGACAATGTCAAATAACAGCGATCGATGTAACGTATAATATCGAAGTACATTTTAAGCACGTTAGAGTTCGATGGTCGTACGTACGGTCGTGTAACTTTCGATTCGACGATACGTACGTTTAGATAGATTCAATTTTGTCAATTTTCTTTGACCGTTCGTATGACCTCGTTACGTCACAGCGCGACGAGAATCCAGCTAACGTATTGGGACAGGTGAACCTCGGGATAGGGTAGAAAATTGGGTAGAAAAAGGGATAGGAAGAGGAGTGGGGAAAGGGTTGGTCGGTTTCTCGAAGGCTGCAAAGAATAAGAGAGAAAGAGAGAGAGAGAGAGAGAGAGAGAGAAAGAGAAATAGAGGGAGGGTGGTGGGGACAGAGAAGGAGGAAGCGGAAAGGGAGACCGGTTGTTTCGACCCTTCGTCTTTCTCCCTGGCGTTCGACAGTGGCGTCATCCCGGCGTTAAAGCACCCAACTCCCTTTACCCCCTTTATCTCCCTATCCCCTTTGATCCCCCCAATAATCAATATATTCTAACATAACTCTAATGGCCACCCCATTTGAATACAGCCGAGAAATCCACCCTACGGCCCTCCGCATCTCTCGCGGAACTCCGACAATACCAATCATCCGAAATATTCTCTTTCTCTTTTATCCGTGTCTCTTTCTACGACTACTCTTTCTCGTGGGTAGTGTGTTGCCTGTCGACTCTCTTCCATTCTACCCTTTCTCTCTCTCTCTCTCTCTCTCTCTCTCTCTTTCTTTCTCTCTTTCTCTTATACCAGGAGAGTGGTATTAAAACTTTCGAGGACGCGACGCCTGCGGGCGTCCTTCGCCTCGCAAGCCCTCCGAACCAAGCGGAAAATTCGTAGTACCATCGATGGCCGTTCTTGCGGTTACCCTTTTTTTCTTTTTCCCTTTTTCATTTCTACTTTGGTCTCTCTAATTCTCTGCTATATATATATATATATATATATATATATATATATATATATATATATGTATGCATATATAAATTCTTGTTTGCGTAACTTGTCAAGGATACAAGGGAAATATACCATACATACCTACGTAATTATCGCGTTGCATGGAATGAAAGAACCGCGGCACGTTTATTCGCGCGCTGATCAAGGGAGAAGAATTTTGGGTCCTGAGCAAAATATCTTTTTTCTTTTCTTTTTTTTTTTTTTTTATCCTACCTCTACCGAGGACAAAAAATAAATACGGAAGAATACAATTTTATTCTTCTACTTCTTCTTCTTCCTACGTTCATTTGTTCCTTTATTTACTTTTTCTTGTCTCACCCACCCAATCGAGCAGGAAAATAAAATAAATAAATAAAGGTAAAATTTTGATCGAGTCCAACTAGATAATATACATACATACATCTCGTCGAAGTATCTTTCGTTCTTGAAAGCCAGTTGGTCGATGGGAAGGAGTGAAGGAGGGAGAGAGGGAGGGAAGAAGATCGGGGAACGCGTGACGAAGTCACCCTTAGGGTAAGTCGAGCGGGCTAATAAATCAATTCCACCGCAAAAGAGGAGGAGGAGGAGGAGAAGGAGAAGGACAAAGAAAGAGAGAGAGAGAGAGAGAGAGAGAGATGTAACAAGATGGGTAGAAAAGGAGGAGAAAGAGGAGAAGGAGGATGAAGAAGAGGAGAAGAAGAAGAAGAAGGGTGGTACAGGCAATGTCGGTTGGGCTATGGTACGCCATTCGGTCTTCCAGGTTGGTTTTTGGTTTCGAGCGCACTCGATCTGAAAATAAGGATTTACATATTCATGCAAAGATCTCGCGGCGGAGTATCCAACGGAAGAAGAGGAAGAAGAAGAGGAAGAAGATGAAGAAGAGGAAGAAGAAGAAGACTACTACTACGACGACGAGAGTTACCGTACGAGGGAAGTAAGGATAGTTTGTAATGGGATTTTCACCCTCTTTCGACCACCACCTGGTCCGTCGCCATTTTCTTCTCTTCGTTTTACGCATACCTCTCCGCATGAATAAAGTCTTTCCTTCCGTTTCGTGTTCATTCTATCGACGATTATTTCATCGTAACTCTGAATTTAGATAGGTAGATAAGGTTAACTCCGATATTGAATCGAGAAGTTTTTATTTCTATCGTGAATTTAATCCGACGAAACTTTTGACTCGAACGAATCCGGAATACGTCGTCGACCAAGAAGAAAACTTATCGGCAAGGTGCGAATGGGAATCATGGTGCGACGTTGTTTTTTGTAATTCCGAAAGTTTCTCTTATCGGTTCTCCGAGAGTGATCGAGGGAGGAATGGCAAGGCGAAAGAAAAAAAAAAATAAATCGCTTTAGGAAACGCACGCACAAAGCTTCCCATCGGTCTTCTTTCTTTCTTTCTTTCTTTCTTTCTATTGGTCGTCGTTTGAGCGAGTTGTACTCTTTGTGACGTTCAAACGACGGCGATGCTTTAAAAGCCGCTGAAAAGTACTTTCGAGTGAGAGAGAGAAAGAGACGACGACGACGACGACGACGACGACGACGATTCCTACGTCTCGTCACGTCGGATTTATTTAAACTTTGCTTTTATCGTTTCTTCCACGATCGCCTATACCTAACTACTTTCGACTGAAACGTTGAAGGTTCCCCTTCCTTCCCCTTTTCGCAGTTCACCTGTCGTCTTCTCTCCTTCGACCCCATCGCGTTTTTCGTTTTTCTCGCGAAACGACTAGCGTCACGGCCGTAAAAAGAACGACGATTTCAAAAGTAGCAAATGAGACGCGTATCGCGAACGTTGAAATAGAGGTGAAACGGTATATACATACATACATATATATATATACACACATATATATATAGGGAAAGAGAGGGGGGTAGGAAGCGCGAAAAGAGGGTGAAGAACTTTCTCGAGGCAGCTTTGTGAGTCAGGAACGAGGTAGGAGTATGTGTTAAAATGGTTGTTTATTACGAGGAGGGAGAAAGAGAGAGACAGAGAGGGGAGGGAGGGCGGACACAAGCGAATAGGAAGAAAGATACAACGGAAGCGTTGGGCAAAAAAAAAAAAAAAAAAAGAAAAAGAATAAAAGGGTCCAATGAAAAAGTTCGTCAGATTTGTTTCGTTCCGTGATAATAATAAAGAACGATGAAAGTTTGAAGACGATTAAATCGGGCAGCGTTGAATCGTTGAGAAGTCCTTTTTTTTAAGAGATACGAGGTATACTTTTAACGAGAACGATGTAAAAAAAAAAAAGAAAGAAAGAAGGAAAGATGGAAGTAAAGAAAAAGAAACGAAGAAATGGAAACAACAACAACAACAAAGAATGAAGAAAAATTGTTAGGAAAAAAAATCCAAGGAAATATTTGCATCGACGATATATCGTAACGATATCGATCGCGATCTATATATATATATATTATTATTATTATTATCGATCATAAGAAAAACATCGTTGAATCGTTGATCTTTTTCTTCTTTTGTAGAGCACGTTTTACAGACCGCGACTTTATACTTTAAATCCTCCCTATAAATATCACGCTCCTTTGGATTTCGGGGGCTATGGGCTATGGGCTATGGGGGTTGGAGGTTTCGAGGGCGGGGATGGGGGACCTGGTTTCCGAAAGATTGGCTCGCGGTATCCTTCGTGGGAATCGCTCACCGCTTTGCGTCGATATATCAAGGGATGAAGTTCGGGGCGATCCCCAGGAAGCATGCGGGACGATTCGTCATCCACGTTCCTTGTAAAACAGACCACTGCTTTTACGTATTATATCCCTATTGCCATGCTAAGCGATGTCTCTCATCGATAAGATAGAAAGAGAAAGAGAGAAAATATATGGAGTCACCAATTTTCGTCCTAATTCGTGTCCCATTGCAAAATTTACGTTCGTATTTGCGTAAAATTATTAATCACCACTTATCCCTTAACGCTAATCACGACAAGATATTTTAAGTAGATAAGTCTATCCAGTTATCGTATCCATCTAGATACCGAAGATACGTTTTAATAGGAATACCCGAGAAAACCAATTACTCGTTCTCGTTATAAACGTAATTCTGCGCTTACCATTTGCGGTTTTTTCTGTTTCTTCTTTTTCTTTTTTGTTTCGTAAAAAAATCTTGTTGATGGGTAACCACACATATACACAGATAGATACCTACCTACATATTCTACAATTCCCTCAAAGTTTCCCTTGGTAACCACAGAAGCGAGTAGTTGTCGGCAATCGAAGATGGAATGCTAAACAGCCGAAGGGTTGAACGCGCTCTCTCTCTCTCTCTCTCTCTCTCTCTCTCTCTCTCTCTCTCTCTCTCTCTCTGTTCTCTCTGTGTCGTCGGTTCATTGAGGCACACCGACACCAACCATGCAAGGAACCATCCAGTCAGCCATACCGACGCGACGCCGAACCAACCTCTAGTCTCTCTCTGGCCTGCGCCAGGCGTTGCTCGCATTTAGATAAGTTAAACTATAAATTAGACGGATCACTGGTAGCTACTCGAGGAAATGTTGTTGGCGCCTGAATATGTATGATTTATACAAGGAACTCGACTCACCGATATAATTCCTCGGCAGCTCGCTAGGAAGGAAGGAAGGAAGGGAAGGAAGAAGGGAGAAGGGAAAGGAAAGAAGGGTTGGAGGAAGGGAAGGGCAAACGTAGACCGACGAAAGACCTTGCACCTTCTCCTTAGTTCGACCTTAGCTCGAAGATATATCGTACGGAGTTGGACGTATTTAGACAATCGAAAATCATCATCATCATCATCATCATTTCTTCTTTATCATCGTTTACGAAATATTATTCCAATATTCTCCAACGAATACTCTTTCAATGAAATTGCGAAATTATTATTCCAAACGTATTATTCGCTATCCAATAAAACTCTATCTCATCGTCGATCCTTTTTTTTTTTCTTACCGTCCAATTAGATCCATGTAAGAGTCTCTTGCGGTTAGGATTCACGTGTTATCTAGCTTTTCTATCGTGAAACATTTCGTGGAATTGCTTTAGCCGTTCGAAAGGTTCGAGGTCTCTCTAGCGGGCGTTCACTCTGCCCGCTCCCCTCTACTCCCGATTATCTGCCCGACCACATCGGCCAGGCCACTTGCTTCTTCTCGGATACAATACGAATTGAAATCGAAACGTGCCTCGTACGACTCCTGATCCTCTCGATGTTTCTCCCAACGGAGAATGAAGGAAGGAAGGAAGGAAGGAAGGAAGGAAGGAAGGAAGGAAGGAAGGTAGGAAGGAAGAGAGGAGGTCGGAGGTGGGACGGTGAGTTTTCGAGGAGAGAGAAAGAGGTTGGTAGGGAAAGGGTTGGAAGGAGGTAAAGACAGCCTGTACACGGACAAGTTGATTTAGGATTCGTATATAACTGCGATCGAGCGAGGCCGAGAGCACCGTCTCGAACGGAATACTAATCAAAGATACACAAATTCCGTCGGCTAATACTTCAAATCCCCTTTAGTCGGGATCCTGAAATTAAATTATTGGATTAGATGGCAGAGCGACGCCAACCCTTTCGACGCACGATGGGTAGTCCACCTAGCTTGTCTCTCAAAACATAGTCATACTTATATACTCGAACGGAGCGTATTCAAAAGATCGAGAGGTATTTGTCCGATCGTTTCTAACTTTTCATCGATAATACTTCTTATCTGTCGGGACAGAATATCTAAAAGAGAGGATTACGTTTCTCGAACTAGAAGCGATTGGAACGTTTCAAAATCGAACGCTCCGTTCGATCGTAAATATCTAATTTGATTTACGTCCTAAGTAACATAGTAAATAGACGAACACACACACATATATATATATATATAATTCACGTTCTAAGCACATTATAAATAGATACATATATATATAATCGAGAGACAGGTACGTATTTACACGCGTAGGAGTGCGAGAAAGAAGATAAAGAGCTTTCCTCCTTGGAGAGGAGCGAGCATGGATGATGGGGATGGTCGTGCGTGCGTGCATGCGTGCGTGAGGGAGGAAAGAAGAAAGGGTGGGAGGGAGAGAGGAAGGTAGGAAGGGAGGGGACGACGGCTCGCTTCGAACGGGAAGTTTCGGAGCGATAAAAAAAGAAGAAGAAGAAGAAGAAAAAGAAGAAAGAAGCGTGCGAAAGGGATGGAAAGAGGAGGGAAGAGGTGAGGAGGGAGGGAAGGGAAGAGGGAAGCTCGAGAGGAAGAGACGGTTGGTAGGGTGGGCAGGGAAAGGCCGATTTGGTGGTGAGTAAAGGGGATGAGAATGGTCGTCGAAACAAAAGATCTCCAACAGCCTCCTCTCCCTATTTCCCTTTAACCTGCGTACAGTCCTTGCTTTCTCTCTCTCTCTCTCTCTTAATCTCTCTTTTTCTATCTCTCCCTCTCTCTCTCTCTCTTTCTCATTTTGATTCTGGTCTCCGTTTCGGTACGACGCGACTGTGTGTCCGTCTCGCTCGGTTGGACGGACGTTTTTGGTGGACTTGGAGACGAGGAAAAGAGGGGAGAAAGGATGATATGTATGTGTGTGTGTGAATTGTGTATGTGTGTGAAAGAGAAAGAGAGAGAAAGAGAGAGACCCTGAGAGGACGGACCTCCCTGGAAAAGCTATATTTTCATATCAATGATTTTATGACCGCATCCTTCTCCTCTACCCTACCCTCGGGGAGAGGCAGTCGACGCCGCCGCCACTGCCGCCTCCACCGCCGCCAGTACGTCGACGTCGACATGGTGGAAAAGACGCCGGCCGAGAAACGGGAGCCCCCGTAGGAAATCTATATTTTATCGCCCGTGAAATTCTTGCTATTTATTCGCGTATAAGAATTTAAATGTTTCCAAAATGCGAGCTGGCTGGGCACGTTCTACTCTCTCTTTCTCTATCTCTTTCTTTCTCTCTCTCTCTCTTTCTCTCTCTCTTTCTCTTTAGCTTCGTCGGTATCCTCCTTCCTCTTTCCTCCTTCACCATCACTTTTAGATCCGGTACCGCGCGTACGCCCGTACCGTAATCCTTACATGATTTAGATCCCAGGGACCTTTTTCGTATAACGTAGAATCGAGTGCGAAAGAAACGTTGGAAAGAAAATGGAATTCAACGTAGCGATCAAGTTCGATTTGCCGTAGCATATTCTTTATTTCTTTATTTCTTTCTTTCTTTCTTTCTTTCGTTCTTTCTTTCCTTTTTTTCGTTTTTTTATACTCTTTCTTTCATCCTTTCATTCTTTCATTCATTCATTCTTTCTTTCTTTCATTCTTTCTTTCTCCGTTTTAACAGGAGGCGGGGACGAGGTAACGCAAGGGCGGGCAGGCGGTACTTAAAAATAACGACGCCATTAGCGCGAGGCCTCGTGATAGTAAGTAACGTATGTACACGTATATACACATATATACTTACATACTTACGTAAATACGTGTAACAGTAACTTTTACATCTATCTAAAACTCGTCTTACATCTTTCCACCACTGTTACTACTACTACACTACTACTACTATCTTAAGTATAAGTTTCATGTAGCGACCTTGAAACATTACGATTACGCGAGGAATTCGATAGGAATTTAAATTGGTTTAAATGAAATTGGACGTCGTCAAAACGAGTCCTTATTCGCGATATATCGATCGTGTCATTTCAAGTCGTACGTTTTGATGGGATGATGGGGTGATGATAGGGAAGGGGGTGCGTTCGGAGAGAAGGAACTGATGCAACGCGTTCTCTCCCCGTCAAAGCTTTTCCTATTATATGTTATGAACTCGAAAACGCATCCAACGTCGGTCGCGTTGCCCGTGTCGGTCATAAAGCTCCAGTTTACAACGCGAAATGGACTGGAAAGCGAATTGCGCGAGCGTGCGCGTGCGAATAAAAAGAGAACAAAAAAAGAAGTAGAAAAGACAAAAAAAGACAGACAGAGAGAGAGAGAGAGAGAGAGAGAGAGAGACAAAACGAGAAAGAAAGACAGAAAGAAAGAGAAAAAAGGAAAAAAAATAGAAAAAAAAGAGTAACGAGGGTGAGAGAGCGGAGGCGGATGCGGAAGGATGAACGGTGCGTTACTGCCGTGATACGAAATGAGCGAACGCGCTCGAGAGAGAGAGAGAGAGAGAGAGAGAGAGAGAGAGAGAGAGAGAGAGAGAAAGAGAGAGAGAGTCTAGGGTAAAGGGATGAAAGGAGAAAGGGTAGGCGCGAGCGAGAGGGTTGAAGAAGAGGTGGAAGAGGAACTCGAAGAGGAACCGGAGCAGGCACTGGCAGCAGCATTCGGAGAAGTAATATCCAGCGTAACCAGCGTTCCGGGAGGATGAGCTTTAATTGGAATATGGATCTGCTCTCTCTCTCTCCATCTCGCTCTCACCCTCTCTCTCTCTCTCTCTCTCTCTCTCTTTCTCTTTCTCTTTCTCTCTCTCTCTTTCTCTCGCTTTCTGTCGTTTCCCGATACTCCGATAAATTATCCTACGTACCATTTGCCCCGGAAAGCGCGGCACTTCAATTCGCTGCCGTTCAACGCGTAACACCTAGCCAAAAGAGATGACGCGCTCGCGCGCCCATCCCATTCCCAACCAAACCCACCCCGTTCCACCCCCACCCTCCTCCCAATCCCATGTGCCCGCGGTTGGTATCGCGAAATACGATGAGAAGTGTGCGAATGGAGTGCGATGTGTATTAGCGCCAACGGGCGCCTCTACCCGCGTGCGTTTTCTCTCTCTCTCTTTTCTTTTTTTTCTCTTCCTTTTTTCTCTTCTCTCTTCTCTCTTTTTCTCACTCTCACTCTCACTCTCTTTTCTTTTTTTTTGTTTTGTTTTGTTTCTTTTTTTTGTTTCTAAAGAGCACGCGAAAACGATTTTTATTCGCGATATTCGATTTAACATCCATCAGCGCTCGTTCGCGTCTATTTCGCAGGAATATAATTTTCACGCGTGTGGTTTCCTTTGCTTTACTTACGGTCGATCGCACGATTACAATATTGTATCAAATCTCTCGCTTCTATTTTCTTTTCTATTTCTCTCTTCTTCTTTCTCTCTTTCCGTTTTTTCTTCCTTTTTACTCTGTTTAATACGTATTGATATCTTTTCGAGGAAAAAAGAAAACAACTCGAATTAAAGTTTCGCTCGTCGAACGAACGAAAGAGAAAAAGATTGATAGATAGAGAGAGATTTCCAATGGTCGCTTCGACAATTTGATTTGTCGAATCGGTCAGTACGCTCTACGTTGTAGGTAGATAGGTAGATAGGTAGGTAGCTATCCGCGGCATACGAAGAGAACGCGTATCTGTTTGTGTTCGGAGACCGAAGAGAAATGCCGGGCATTAGGTTCTGGATGGCGAGCAATGACGGAAGTTGATTCGCCGCGTTTCGCCGTGGGACTTGCACGGGCGCGTTCTCGTGAGTTGTGATCTATAACCGAGTGGTATATTCCTCGTTCACGGGAAAGCCGAGAGGCCTTTCCCATGGGATTTACGGTGACGTATGTGGCTACCTGACGAGAGAAAACAATCTTCAAGAATATATCGTTCTTATCTGCACTAGTCGCGAGAGACATTAGACTATTAATCGGTGTAAAATAATATTGAAAAGGACCTACATGATATCTAATTGATTATCTATGATTATAACGAAACGAAATAACGATTAGCGAGAAAATAATTTCGCTTGCGTTTTATATTCGGATTAGTGAAAGAGATAAAAAGGATCGACGATAAGAATAACGGAGATGTAAATTGGTTTGTACGGACGATTTCCCGTTTTTTTATTCTTTTTTTTCTTTTTTGTTGCGACGACAGTCCCAGTGAAGTATTAACATCCCGTGGCCTGGTAGGAGATCAGCGATGGTAAAAAGAGAATGTCGAGTGGACGGCGATACCCGAGTTGTTGTTTTCTACTATCTGTCTTCGGGGTAAACGCGTGCGGTTTAGCCAATTCGCCCCTTGACCGAGAAAAATGGCTATCGGCCCTGGGAATACGTTTACGACCGTTCCGGGCCGAGTAATTCTATTACGGAAGGATTTTTTCGCTTTATAGTATATCGAGAAAGGGTAGGGAAGGGGGGTAGGTTACTTGGAATTTTGTGTCCAGTTTCCTCGTTCACGGAGCGTCCAACTTTCTTTTTTTTCCCTTTCTCCCTTCTAATAAGATACATGTAAGCAATGGAATTCGTCGATCGACCGAAAAATAAGGTCGTTTTTTTTATCTTTAAATTTCGTAATTGATTGTACGAAGAGAAAAAGAATGATGCGATAAATTATCTTATTCAATAATAATAATATTAATAATATTAATATTAAAAATAAAAATACATAAATTCAATATAATAGCTCTATTTTTTTTATATATGTATTTACGTTATATATATTGATCCTACCGTTTCGATGGTTTCCCTCGTTAGGATAACTTCGTGTATCGGGATACTTTGCCGTTTTGCCTTTTGGCAATATGACGTATCAATCCCTTTCGAGGGAGAGAAAGAACCCTAGCTCGACCATGAAAAGGCACTCGATATCAGAAGATTTGCATGTCCTTTATGAAAATTCTATAGTTTATGGGAGGGAGAATATTTGTATGTATTATCATATTAGCATATTACAAAAAAGACACCAATCTCAATATTGGATATCAACGATTCGGTTATATCGTCTGTTTAGTGTCCTTCCTACACAAAAAAAAAAAAAGGAAAAGAAAATATTACGATGGGAAAAAACGTGATTCCTAAATAAGAATTCTGACGTTTTGTACGATAATACATTTAAATGACAATAAATATAAAACGTAGATAACTATCGAACGGGCGATCGAAAAAGTACAGATGAGAATGGTGGTGGCAGGGATTGAAGTGGTGAGAGATAAAATATAAAAGCGCAGTAGTAGTAGTAATAGTAGTAATAGTAGTAGTAGTAGTAGTAGTAGTAGTAGTAGTAGTAGTAGTGTAGTAGCTTAGTAACATTGGTATCGTTTGAGATCAAGTCGTTTGCGTTTCATTCGTACGAGAGAGAAGCTTTTCTCATCCTACTGATATCACGTACGAAGGTTCGTATACGTTGCTAAGCAACTGCCTGGAGGGTGCCTGCCTTCTTGCCTCACGTTATACCAACGTCGACTGGTGGTTTTAGCTGCTTTACTCATTTGGCCAATGATAATATCGTTGAAAGTATAAACGAGAAAATTTCTTTCTAACAATAGTGTCGTTTACGTACGTACGTATATGACGGATACTTGACAATTTTTCGATAATCAAATTTAACGCAAATACGTAACTATAAATAAATCTCGAATCTATCTACAAATCTTCGATATTTTTCCAATATTCGTAGGAAACGATTTCACAATTAAATTCGTAAATCAAATACGTGATACATGATATACGTTTCGCAGAATTATTAAAATCATTATTCGCAATGTCGGAAGAAGCGTCTCTCGTTACGATAGATAGGAGATAACGATGTCGATGTCGATGTCGATGTGAACGAACCGAATGATCACGGTTAGACAACCGTCGTAGACTAATCAACCCAGGTTGCGGCTTCTAATACCTCTCTCGAAGTCATTTAATCTCGACGACTAGCTAACGACCCTGACCAACGTATTATATATATATACTACCGATAAGCGAACGACAACCCCTTTCCGCAAGAACCTAACGATTACGTGTCTTCTCTTAGATCTGATATCGAGATCTAACTCTTGGTATATATATCCAAATTATTATTATTGTCGTTATTATTATTAAATATATATATATATATAAATATATTTCGACTTAATCAATTTTAATCGGTCTAAAATATTTTCCATGATAACCGAAGAACGATCGAAAGAGAAAGTTAAGAAAAATATCGACTACTTAACTATCGATAAATACGTTCGAAAATGTTAGCATAAGCAGGTGCGGAAACGGATATCGAGTAAGACGTGCCAAAGTAAAGTGGCCACTGCTAAAGCATTAAAGGGAGGAATAAGTAGACGACCCTCTCTCTTCTAGGAGGGTCGAACGTAGAGGGATGTTTCAGAGTATTAGTCGGTCGGCTTCTACATAGCGTTTCCGTGCTCGTTGCCGGTTGAACTGTCGTATCTCCATAGCGTTACTTGGCCCATAAACACGTACACGTACATACATACACACATAAGAAAAGAGGAAGAGGAGGGGAGGAAGAGGATACCGTTCTCCAGTCGATGGTCTTCGGATACGATGCTTCCACGCGACCTCGTTACACGTGTATAACGTTACACATTCTATATCTATATAGCTATGGTGTTGTATAGTTTTGCGAACTAGCGTCGTGCCATGCCAACTCAATTCAATTTAAACTTCGACGTTGGTAGCGACATGTTGGAGGAGGGAGGAGAACGGTTAAGTTAGGGCCTAGGGTCTCTCTCGAAGGTTGCATGAGACCTCTTGGAGGAGGTGGAGGAGAGGGAGGAGGAAGACAATAAGAAGAAGCAGAAACAGTAGCAATAGCAATGTTACGATTGTAGGCTGGCGCGCGTGCGCGTCTAAGTCACTAAATCGCACGAAAATTAACGCGAGTTATTAGTTCGAGGCAATAATTAGGACGCAATTGCACGGAAAATACAACTACCTTACCTTTACCTTCGCAACTACGACGTTCCAATCGTCCTCTTCTTCCTCCTCTTCTTTCTCCTCCTCTTTCTCCTCCTCTTCCTCATCGTTGTTACCGACGACGACGACGACGACGACGTCGACCTCCTCTGTCACCGGCGTCGCTCGTTTAACCCCTTCTTATCTCTTTCCGTTTCTCCACCCTTTCTACGATCCCTTCTTCTTCGACTCTCCGCGTTTCACTACTCTTCGCTTCGGCATCGAGGAACAGACTAACGAAGTAATCAATAGAAATCTATTTCAACGCAAAAAATGACTCATTCAATATCGTATACATATCTGTTTACCACTACTACCTTCGTTGTTAAGAAATGTTCAAAACAAAAAGGTCGACCTCGAGAATATAAACAAGTGTACAATTACAAAGACCTTGAGATATTTTCATTTCCTTATACATGTCTATTGATAAATCTTTCTGTGTTTCCTTTTTTTCTTTTCTTTTGCTTATTCGTCATCGATCGAAGGACGAAAGCAAAAAGCAAAATAAACGATTACGAGGAACTTTAGTTTTTCCTTGAATTTCTCCACGTGGGTTTCAGAGAAGAGGAAACAAAAGGTCGTGAACGTACACATCGTACGATACAGATCAGATATATTTACGCGACGTTTATTATCGCTCGTGACGCCGAAGAAAGAGGACGTGAAAAGTTATTTCGAGAACCAAAGGAAGATATATACGCGTTGTCGAATATTACAGCTAAATTTAATTATTATAAATCTAATTAGATCGAACAAGATCGTAGCTTTTAATTAGATAGCGACGATTAAACGATAGGATATCGAATTTACAAGATAGAATAGGGAATATACATATATATATAGCGCTCGTTTTTTCTATTTACGATTATCTATGCACATAATACGATTACGAATACTTCCATTACGTTATATACTTATATATGTGCGTACGTATATGCACGTAGCTGTTCATCTGCGAAGGTCGAAGGGTGCGGAAGGTAATAACAACAAAATAGGATGGTGGTGGAGTTGTAACGCTAGAAGAGGAAGCTGGAAGAAGAGAAGTAGATATATACTTATGTACGTATACATATATATGTGTATGTATGTACGTATGTATGTGTATATATGTGTGTTTGTATGTACGAATGTATGTGAGAGCTCGTTAATATTCATACGACCTATGAGGCACACGTCCCAGCGAACCATTCTCGTAGAACGTACATATAAGGTATCGATAAATAAATCATAATGCGTTATTGCCTATTTGAATATGTTCGATGCGAGGGATATTTTCGGGGGTTGAGGCCGATTATATTCGTCGACTACCATTATTCAATGAGAAGAAAAGAAAAAAGAAGAAAGAAAGAAAAGAGGTAGGGACAGAGATATCGATTATCGATAATATCGAGATATCTCTCGAAAATCGTCGATTTTACATTGTTAATTCTTTTCTTTTCTCTTAATTTTTACGTTTATCCATGCGAGATAAGATAACATTTATCTCATTAGCGATCGAAAAAAACAATCTCTCTAAGATTTCATTACAACGTTCCGAAGAGTAAAATATTTTTTTTTATTTACGAAGGACGCCCTTCGATCGTCAAACCTATTGTGTGTGTATATATATGTGTGTGTGTGTCGATGATTCATTGTTGTTGCACCCCCCTCTGCTCATCTTTTACACCCCACTCCTACTCTCTTTCTTTCTTTCTTTCTTTCTTTTTTTTTCCTGCGAGAGATGAGTGGATAGGCATCAAACGAACGAGTGTAAAGTAACGTGATATAAGCTTCGACGAATAACGTTAGGCGAGCGATCGGGTAGGGGTGCGGAGTAGGGGTTGAAGTCGGTGTTGCGATCGGGGTTGGACGTCCAAGGGTTGATATCGATGCTTTAAAATACATATCTGCATGCATATGCAAGGTTACGAAATGCCAGCAACGAAAGCGTTACGCTCGAAGAGAATAACGGCCTATCGTACTTAATGAATATCAGGGGTTAGGGTAGTTTTTCGAATGCGGAGAAGAGACGCCAGGAAATTGTATTCGTTCTCTCTCGGGATTTTCGCACTCTGGAGAATTTTCTCAAAGCTCGCTCGCGTGTACGCAAACTAACCCAATCCATCTCGACCACCACCGCACTCCACCCATCTTTCGATCCGAACAGCGTCTATTTTTTTTTTCTCTACAGAAAAACTAATCGTCTTAGAATGTTCCAAAAAAAGAAAGGAAGAAAGAAGTTTCCTTTTCACGTTTCGATGTTTCATTGATTGTAAGAATATTTTGAGAAATTTTTTGTTTCTCTTTTTTCAACGTCGATCGAGAAATATCGAATTGTATTGTAATTGTTTAGCTTGAATATTTCTACGTACATACGTACATATATATGTGCGTACGTATGTATAAGTTGTTGGCGATGACGCGAGCAGCTTGCATCCCCTTTCTGACGTTTCTTCCCCCGTAAATCTTGAGTTACTGGTTTGAGCCGTAGAAGATGCCGTGATACGGGGGCAGGTGTCGCTGTAAACTCAGTTAATTAGACAAGAGGCAAACCATCACCGAAGACCCCCTCATCCCCCGAGCTTTCCCACTCTTACCCCCATCCTCACCCCTTCACACCCCCGAGGCTTGTTAATAACGCGTAATTACCATTATACATAGCAATACACTCTTCCAAGCTCGCACTCGCCGACCCCATTAGATAAGACGACACCTTATTACACGGAAACTAACGTTGGTATATCGCGCAACACAAAACTTCGAAGTCTGGAACCCTATCACCGTTGTAGAGAAAGGACCCTTCGCGTACTTTCGTTCGAGCGATAACGGCGTCGGTGAGTTTGAAGTAACGACATTGTAATAGGAAACGAAACGATACACGAAATATTTACGATTTATGAATTATTAGTATATATAGAGCGAGCATTTTTTCTTTTTTCTTTTCTCTTTTTCTTTTTTAATTCAGCTGAACGAGAAAATGGGTAAATAAATAGAGAGAGATAGTACTATGGTATATACCTATGTATTATTTTTATGCGTTGCGTTTGCCGAACGTTTCATTTCTTTCTTCGTCCTCAACACTCCCGCGTATTTTCTTCTGCCGACAAAGGCGAGAAAGACAGAGAGGGAGATAGAAAGGAGAGGGGAAAGGAGCACTTTGTGTACGGGATATAAAAAAAAGAGGGAGAGAGAGAAAGAGAAAAGGGGGAAAAAATGTCCTTTGATTCTTTGGGTTAACGACGAGAAATGATAACGAGTTAAGGTTGAATCCGTTTAGAGTAAAACGCTCGAGCAAATATGAGCGGTAGAAAAGACGTTATTATGTGATAGCAGGTGGATTGTGAAAATTTGGAGTGCGGTGTACGTCCAGGAAAAGGAGCAGCCACCTATGGCGATTCCGTAAGTGAATCCACGGCATTTAACCGCCGCGGCGCGTTTAATAACGAGACTCGCGAAGATCCATCCTCTCTCTTTCTTTCTGCGTCTTTCTCTTCTTCTCTCTCAGTAGGTGCCCTGAAGCGTCGACGTTCCAAGGGTTTCTTTCACGATTTATGTCATAATCACCTGAAACACAGAGCAAGAGGACCGCGTGGAGCGCGTTTCCTCTTTCTAGCCTCCTTTCCTTCGTCTCTCGCGCTCTTTGAAAAAGAGAGTACGCTGAGAGGAGAAGCAATGAGTACTATGCGAAAGAGAGACAGAAAGAGAAAGAGAGAGAGAGAGAGAGATAGAGAGAGAAAGGGACGGTGCACGCGCGCGTTCGTAAACACAAAATGCATTTGGGGTTAATGCGACGTGTATCGCGCGAGATTTTCTCAATGCTAGTGTAAAATGCTTCCCTCTCCTCTGTTCCGCACCACTCGGAAGTCGTGGAACGGAACGTCCTGACTCCGACGAATCCGCAACGCGACTAGCTAACTTTGCTAGCTTACCAGCAATCTACCTAGCTAGCAATCTACCTAGCTAGCTAGCTAGCGAACGTTCGTCGTTTTTATCCAACCGGTTCACCCAACCACCTCCAGCGTTTCCTTCGTAACGCCATTGCTTCGGAAAGCTTCAAATGCTAAACGCTAAATGCCACACGCATTCAGTATTATTCCCTTTTTCGTGTCTCTCATGTAACCGCTCGCTCGTTCTGAGTCAGAGGATAGAAGGGTAACAGCTCTATCTCTCTTCTCCCCTTCCCTTCATTTTTCTTCGCTTACACGGACTACGTGTTAAGAAAGGCTTTCTTTTTTTCTTTCTTTTTTCTCTTTCCTTCTTTCTTTCTTTCTTTCTTTCTTTTTTCTCGTTCATTTTTTTTTTTTTTGATTTTTTGTTCCCCTTTCTCTTTTTTCTTTCTTCTTATTCTTTCTGTTTCCCCTCCTCCCCTCTCCTTAGCAGAGTCGCATCGCTACGTAAAACCGTGCAATTTGTTGCATCGTAATACGACGGTTGCCGTAGACGATCTTTCGGGGTGGCCCAAGGATGCACACGGTTTCTCGCGAATAGGAGGCGCGAGTCATTATGAAAAGGATCGCGCTGTTTGCTCGTTCTGAATCAAACGAACGACATCAGCATGTCTTTTCGCATGTCTTATTCCTTTCGCGTTATTTTCTCTTGTCTCTACGTCTTTTACGTAGACACGTCAGTATAGCTGCAGTTACGTTAGTTGTATACAGAGTCCGTCTACTGCTAGTTCGTGCGGCCTCGACCGTACGAGAGGAAATAAAAAAGTCGCGTGCATCAAGAGAGAAAAACGTCGGTCCCTTCCCTTCTCCCCCTCCTCTCTCTCTTCCTCTATCTCTCTTTATTATAGAATTCAAACGATAGACGCGTAACGTAACGAGAAACAATGAGAGAATAAAACGTGCAAAGAAGGAATAGTCTTTGGCGGTGTTGGTGGTGTATCGTTGGCACGTAGTTAAGTACCTAGCGCTTATATATAATATATATATATATACCTATGTATGGGTGTGTACGTACGTACGTACGAGGTCATAGAAAATTTCATTGGCTTGGTCGGTGTTACATACGCGTCTCGCGAACGAGTGCATCGAGCGCTCGCGGCTTCTCACGTCTACTTACCAACCTGAAATATAATAACACGTGAGTGAACGCCAACACGCGTTAAAAAGGGATAGAGGTAGAAATGCGAGTTAACCGGTGATACCCCCCCGTTGGTACCGAAACATTCCTACGAGCGTAACCTGCCTTCGCTTCTTCCCCCCACTCCACCTCATTCCACCCCCCAAAAAGTGCTAACCTACCTACCCCTACCTCTCAAGTTCCTCTTCCGTCCTCCGGCGAGACTGCCCTCGCGTCCACACCCATGTCCCACCCACTACACCCTCCTACCCCTCTCCCCTCCTCCTCTAACCTCCGCACACCCATAACCCTCACCTCTCTCTCTCCCTCCCCCCTTCCTCCCTTCCACCACACCCTTATTCTCGGCAGGAAACGAGTACGAAGGCATTTAGACCTTTTCCCCGACTCATCAGCTTTGTGCTTTTGCCGGCTGTGAGCACCGTGTGCCAAGGGGTAATAACGGAGCTTTTGCGTACCTCAAAAACATGAATTTTCACTTCAACTTTTCGTTAACTGCCCTCTCGCGCACCTAAGTACAAAGTTAATTTTTTAATTATACCCGCGGTATCACCGGTAGCATCAGCGGTATCATCCTTATATAATAGTAACCTTCTCGCGTCTCGTGCCCGTCGACCATCGACCTAACCAATTCTCGCTCTTCTTCGTGTTGTATCTCTCTTGTTCTCTTAGATCCTTCCTATCCTTCCCCTTTTTTATTCATCTTCTTGCACTTTTTTTTTTCTCGTTTTTTCCCTTTGTTTCTTTCTTTCTTTCTTTCTTCAATTCTTTTTCGGTACAACAGAACGATTTCTTCATTGGCGATTGATAATTAACGCCATTCTCGATTAAGTATTTCATTCCGATGGATTTTAATCTACTCGAGAGAAGTTTTCTCTTTTACTTTCTCTGTTTTTTTTTTATCGTTTACATCAAAGAAGAAAGTTTTCGAACTGGACGATAATAAAATTCTCGAGAGTGGCATATCTATCTAAGAAGTGAAGTTGTACGCGAAATTTCGACGATAACGTGTGAAGCAAACGAGTACAACGGTGGAAAGGGTTGCAGTAGGTGAATGTTTCGAGGTAAGGGGAGGGAGATAGGTAGGTAGGTGGTTGGTCGACACGTTCGTCATCGCGTTAACGAGGAAACGAGCGGTTGCGTTAAACGAGAGAGCCCTCGAAAGTTTCGTCGCTAAATAAAAGCTTGACCATAAAAAGAAGTCGTTCAGAAAGAGAGAGAAAGAGAGAAAGAAAGAGAACGAGAGAGAGAGAGAGAGAGAGAGAGAGAGAGAGAGACAGTGAGAGAAAGAGAGAAAGACAGAGAGCACGTGTCCCAACGATGTAGAGACAACGGGGAGTGCTAATGCGGAAGATGTACGAGCCTTTTTTAGCGGTAGGATGTCGTTGGTGTCGTGTAGGACGAGCGTGTCATCGATGTGCCCAAAAGGGTCGACGATTTCGTTGGAAAAAGAGAGATAAACAGAGAGAGAGAGAGTGAGAGAAGGACGACCAAGTGTCAGAAAAGAATAGAAACTAAAGAAGAAGGTAGAATACATCGGGCACGCGTACTATATAAGGCAGTTTCGTCAGTCTCGTTGTCACGGTTTTCCCTAGAATTAGAACGTACGACCAGCTCGTATTTTAATTCCGCGGACAAACCAGCCGTGGCAGGAGCGATGCCACTCCAGCAACGGAAGCAGAAATCCTCTCCCCGTTTCCACCCTTGTCCCTCTAGTTTCTCTACGGTACCAACCCCCTCCCTCTCCCCACGTTTCTTCTTTTCTTTTCCCAGCACCACCACCGTCACCACCTCCTCCTCTTTCTCCTCTTCCTCCGAGTCGTAACTATAGTTGGTACTACTGCCACTGACTTTTCCCTCTCTCTCTCTTTCTCTTTCTGTTTCTCTCTTTCTCTTTCTCTCTCTCTCTCTCTCTCTCTCTCTCTTTCTCTCTGTCTCTCTCTGACTCGGTCTTCCGTGGTTGCGCGAGCTTGACATTACGGCGCATAATATTTAATAATTATTTTCATTAAAGTCATAATAAAGTTTGGAATACTTTATTAATTTATAGGCCCGGGGAACACGTTTAAAGGGTTTCCTAGCCGACGCTTTCTCGTACCGTCTCGCGGCCATTCGTATCAATTATCGTCCTTCACACTGCGAGATTAAGGAACCAAGCACTCTGAACCATACGGCGTAGGATGAACTCTTTCCAGGATCTTATCGGAGCGGGTCCGCGTGCTGGGACGACATGCAGTCCTGTCTTATCCTCGTCCACCTTTCGGTATATATATAAATATATATATATACATATACTTACATGTATGTAAGTGTGTCTATGTGTATCTCTCTCTCTCTCTCTCTCTCTCTCTCTCTCTCTCTCTCTCTCTCTCTCTCTCTCTCTCTCTCTCTCTCTCTCTCTCTCTCTCTCTCTCTCTCTCTCTTTTTCTGTATGTGTATACTTTTAAGTTAGAATCCGCGGACTCTTTGCGCGTTTAATTAAGAAATATATCGTCGTACTAAGTTTCTGAGAACCATTGTTATATTATTTTTGAAGACGTTTTATCGGATAAAATTTGATCCCGAAATTTGAATTCGTTCTTGGATATGAACGTACTTAGACATATTCAATTAAATGTCCAGACAAGCACGTGATATATCTAACTCTTCTTTGAGAAGTTACATCCTGTTTATTTTTTTAAGCGATAACCGCCGACTACGTATGCGTCGAGCACGGTCGAGTATAAGAATATACAAAGGACGGAGATGCTTGAGGTTCTTTAATGCTGGAGAGGTAAAAGGGTTAACGAGATGGAACGAGAAAAAAGAAAAGAGGAAAATAAAAAAGAAAAAAGGAAGGGAAGTAGGAAAAGTAGAAAACGACAAAAAAGGGATAATAAACGCACATTTTCAAAGCCGCGGAACGATACGCGGTTTCCTAATTTTATTTTGTGAGAAGAGCATTCTCTCTCTCTCTCTCTCTCTCTCTCTCTCTCTCTCTCTCTCTTTTTCTCTCTCAGACCGGATCGCCGGAGTGGCGCGTCTTTTAAAAAAGTATTCGCACGAGTGGACTTAAAAACAAAACGGAAGACTTCACCCAACCAACCTAGAACACTCCACCCACCGCCAACCCTCTCCCTTATTTATTATGTTATACTTGGCGCTCTTCGTCAGTCGGTCTTCTTATACCTGAATTGAAAATCTCTCTTTCTCTCTCTCTCTCTAACTCTCTCTATCTTTCTCTTTTTCTCTTTCTGTTTCTCTTAACGCAAGGGAGAAGAAGAAGGTTGTGGGAGGATGTTGCGGGAGGTGGGTTAAATAAGAGGAAAGGGAAAGAAGATAGAGAGAGAGATAGAGAGAAAGAGGAGAGAGAGAAAGAGACGTACGCGGACTCCCTCTTGTAAGCAAATCGTGTTATCCTATGGGCGGCCATCTCCACGGTCCGACTGGAATTAAAATAAATACATATCTTAATTAAGGTCGGGTCTTTCCTCTAACGGGTGACCGGTAAAATATAAACGTTGCGTCGTGTGTGACGTCCTACGATTTTTCTTATCCATTTCTCCTTATTTTACGAAAGAACTATATCGGGAAGGAGACTTACGAAAAGCGTTACGATTGGATGGGCCCGAAACGAAGAGGTTGAAGAGATGGATGGAGGGGGAGGGAAGAGGAGAAGAGAAAAAATAAGATAATCGAGTTGCGTGAGATCGAATCGAATCGTCGAATTCGATGACGGTACTTATGGACCGTACGATCCTCGACTCTGTTAAGCTCTATTAGACCATGCTAGAAACAATGTATGAACGAAATGAAAATGTCAATGGACGAATAAAAATGTTGATTGGTCACCCGGTGTATCCTCGCGTGTACATAGGAAAGTACCACAGGCCGTACGTAGCTTTATTCCCCTTTATATGCACATTCGAATATCTCCGAGCGCGAGTTGCATCTCAAAACTTGCTGCTTCTCTGCAGGGGGTGATGTGGAGGAGGATGAAGGGGGAAGAGGAGAGGTAAGGAAAATGGGGGAAGAGGATGGTGAGAGACGGTAAGGGGAAGAGGACGTAGCCTCTGAAGGCGCAGCAGCGTTAAGAGTTTTACCGTTTTGTGAGTGGGTGGATGGGTGGGTGGATAGGGTGGGTGGGTGGTAAAGGGGTTGACTCGTTCTTCTTTTTTGTTTTTAAGCCACCTCCTCTCCCGACCACCTCGTGCCGTCCGCTCAGAAAATAGTTGAGAGGAAAAAAGCAAAGTATGTACACCTACCCTACTCTACTCTACTCTACGAGATACATATGTGTTAGGTATGCGTGTGTATATGTGGGTTGGTAGATTAAGTAGGTACACGGACAACTACGGTCAAATTGGGGTAATGTTTTTTGCTTGGAATAAAAAAGAAAAAGAAAAGGAAGAAAGAAAGGGCCGAATTTTTATCGAAGCATCGAATTCTCTTACGTTCGAACGTTGTACGTATTCGTTCTATCTACTGTATTTTTCTTTTCTTTTTTTTTTTGGGCCATCCTTATTTCTTTGTTAGCACCCACCCTTCGTCTCTGCTCATCTTGCTATGTAAATTGTTTCGAAAAAAAGGTTTCGTAGGAGTAAAGAAATGGTACGTTATAATAGTTTCTTCGGAGATTTTTCAATGGACTCTTATGGTGATCTATTCGTCTCGAGGCATGATAAGAAAAAAGGGAAAAAGAAAGAAAGAAAGAGAGAAAAAAGATAGGATGAAAGGAGGAGAGTCGAACGAAAACTCACACGAATCGTGTAGCTTGCATAATTTAAAGATAAAAAGAAAAACGCAGAAAAAGGACGACCAAAAAAAAAAAGGAAAAGAAAAGAGAGAAAGCTTAGCTTCGTTTGGCTTCTCGAGACCGTGAAAATTCTGTACGACGACGACGACGACGACGAAGATGGAAGGATCCTTTCCCTTCGTCCCTTATGGCAATACTCACATATACCGGTCATAAATAAATGAAGCGAAGAAGAAACTGTCTCTAGTAGCAAATTACGCGAGAGTCGGCTAAGTCGCGAGTCTGGTACGCTACGACAGCTATTACGCTAGTTTTCATCAGCATGTAAACACGCGACTTGGTTAATGAGTTCGTTCCGTATGCAGAAATTAGCGTGAAGCGATCTCTAAAACTGTAAAAGCCTGAAAGGGAGGATGGCAAAAGGAGTTGAAGGAAAAGAGTAGGGGAAGGTGGATGGGTGGACAGCTAGGGGGTGGAGGGTCCGGAGTAGGATGGGGTAACCTCGAGGGAGGGATAGGAGTGGGTGAGTGGGTGGATGCTTGGTCACACCCACGCACACTTATTATTATTTAGGGGTGCAACGGACATGTACGGTTTTTGCCAGAGATAGAATTACATATTCCTCTCGCCAACCACCACCATCAGCAATGGTAGTAGTAGTAATAGTAGTAGTAGTAGTAGTAGTGTAGTATAGTAGTAATAGTGTAGTAGTAACAGCACCGACAGGAGACACGAGAGAGAGAGAGAGAGAGAGAGAGAGAGACGGCCAAGCGTCCACTTTTTATTTCGTCGTTGCCTTTGCTGGGCACCGTGTCAAAGCGGCCAGGTTCCTCTTCTCAAAGTATAATTATTTTAGTTACAATTAAAAATGTGCACGGAGCCGGCCGCCGGCGACGCTGTCGCTCGTCGCCGTTCATCCTTCGGCAAACGTACGAACGAACGAACGAACGAAACTCGTCCGTCTATCGTTTTTCTCCGTTATTTTTTGAAGCTTCGTTACGATCTTATGAAAGAGATCACAGAGAGATATAGATAGAGATGGAGATGAAAAGAGAGAGAGAAAGAGAGAAAGTGAAATGGAGAGTTAGCAATCATATGTGCGATTTTTTTTCGAATATTTCAAAATACATCATTGAGTATCTTCTTATGAGAAAAAGTGGGCTGAGGGAAAGAAAAATCATAAGAAAAGAACAAGGAAAAAAAAATGAGAAATATTCTTGGAGCTTTTTTCCATCGCCCCCCTCTTAACTCCCCCCCCCATCTCTCTTTCTTTCTCTTGCCCCGAACAAGGGGAATACTTACAGTAATTGCTTTTAACGAGGGCCCGAGCCGCAGAAAAAATACGGTCCGGTAGCAAAAACTTTTCCAATTTTAATCCGTCATTCGAGAACCGGGCCGCCGAAAAAGAAGAAGAAAAAAGAAAGAAAAAAAGAAGAGAGAGAAAGAAAGAAAGAAAGTAAAAAAAAGAAACAAGATGAGGGAGGGGGCGCTAACTTTCGTTCTATAACAAGTTGTTGCTTAGGGTAGGTGGGTGATGGTGGGAGGTGGGAGGTGGGAGAGGGAGAGAAGAATAAATAAATAGCGCGAGATGTTTCCGTCGAGGGTTTAAAAAAGAAGGAAGAGGATCGGTTCGTCGTGGATAATAATAGGAGACGAAGAAAGAAGAAGAAGAAGAAGAAAGAGTAGGAGGAGGAAGAAAAGAAGGAAAAGAAAAGAGAAAAGGAGAGAAGAGGGTGGAGAAAATTGGAGAGGTTAATCATAAATAAAAGGAGTTTACTTTTCATAATGGAAGGAGACATTAGTCATATCGCGTTAAAAACGTATATCGAATAAAGCGAGAACCGATAAGAATCCGATCCGTAACGTGACGTTGTTAAAACGTTTAGAATATTTTCCTTCGTTTAAAATTAAACCCTTTCTCTACTTTTTTCTTTCCTCCCTCTGGTCCCTTTCCCTCTCTTGCCGTTCCTCATTCTTTCCTCATCCTTTCTCGAGCTTCGAAGAATTCGCGCGGTATCTTTTGAGTTCCCTGCGAATTGGGATTGCAAAGGAGTGGACTGACGATGTAGAAAGCAAAGGTAGCGGGGTGGAGAGGGTTTTATGGCGAGATGAGAGTGAGGTTAGGGGTTGGAGGTTGGAGGTTGGAGGTTGGGAAGGGATGAGGGTGTGTGCGGGGGAGGAGGGAACAGGCGCGCGCGCGATAGAAAGGCTCGTAAAGAGACTGAAAACACGGGGCAAGTCTTTACTTTACATTTCTACGGTCCATTCTTCCTTTGTACGGTAATTAAATAAGTTGAAGCCAACCGCTGCTGGCCTTGCGTCCATTCAAGGACGCCCGCAGCTACGTTACCGTACTGCCGCGGTCCAAGAAAAGAGGTTTGAAAATTATCTTCGTTGGTCCGACTTCCTTCCGTGGGCGATATTTTAGTATGCGCTCGACGTACATACCTGGTATACTTACACTACCTAACCCATTTCGTTTTCTCTGTTTCGGACAGTAAAAACAAAAGAATTAACTGAACGTATATGTAATATATATATATATATACAATTCTTTTATTCAAATAGATCATTTGCGTATACAGGAGAATGTATCTCGTTCATTGAACGATCTAACAGTAATAATATTTCTTTGTCGATCGAGAGAAAAAAGAAGTAAAAAAAAGGGGTTAGAAAAGAGAAAACGAACGATCCCAATGTCGATGGTTTTTTTCGTTATCACGATCATTTTCGTTTATCGATTAAACGTTGCGACTCGATATTTGTCAAAGTGAAAAAGCACAAGTCTTAGGTAATAGGAAGGCGTATACACTTACGAGGATATTACGTCTTGGGGTTCTCGAGTGTAGGCACCAACAAGAACGGAGTTATATTAGACAGGAGAGAGAGAAGAGAGGCTCCGGTAGCAACTGCCGTCTTTCACTCGGCACTGAAACCTCGTGCGCCAAGAATCTTGCTAATTAGATATATAAGGAAGCTAATTGTAATAAGGTGGAGTCGGGTGTACAGGAGAAAGAGTGAGTGAGTGAATCAGTGAGTGAGTGAGTGAGTGCGAGAGAAAGAGAGAAAGAGAGAGAGAACCGTAGCCTCTCGCACTTCATCCCCTCGGCTTCTTCTTCGTCGCAAACCCCATAATACTACCGACAGTCGAGGAACCAAGAGTATGCATGTAGTACACCAACACGTACACGTAAACGTATACGTATTATCTACGCTTTTACGTATATACGCCTGTCTCGTTTATCCGCTCATATCTTAGCGTCAAGAGTTGCGCGATAATGAAGAATAAAAAAAAAAATACGAAGAAAGAAAGGAGAGAAAAGATTTACCGCGACTGAATCATTCAAAAAAAGAAAAAAAAAGATAAAAAGAAAAATGCTTCCGATTAGATTCTAACCTCCGTGTAACCTGTTCCAAATTAAAACACGAGAGACGTCCTTTTAAATTTCGACGACGACCTTCCCCTTCTGTGACCATCATCTACTTACCACCCTTCCCAATGTTCGTTCCTTCGAAGATCGCGGATTGTTGGAAGTTTTGATGGTTCAGAGGAGAGGCGTGTATATAAGCGAGGGGTTGAAATAAGCGCGTGTAGTTATAACGAGGAGCCGAGTAATTTAACCCTTCTTAGAGTCGTCTTGTCTTCGCTCATACCGGATCTCGGAACCAACTCTCTTCGCGCGTCTTCTTATCACCTCACCAGTTCGCGTTCTAATCTTCAGAATCCCCTTCACCTACCCCTTTCCCATTCATCCCCGGCTCGGGTCCCCGAACCTCGTTCAGCCGGTTTATTTTCTCAAATGACGAAACGCGATAACCGTTCGATTCATTTCTTCTATTCGTTCGTTTGTCTGTTTTTTCGATACGTGATAAAATTATGACGCGATAACGACGATCGTTTTCTTTTTCCTTTTTGTTTTTTCTTCATAAATCATGGACTCGTTAATATTTTTAACACGTGTCTTTCTGTCTGTCTCTCTGTCTCTCTCTCTCTCTCTCTTCATTAAAAAAAAAGGGTTAGTTGAACTTACGCAGTAAGTGAAATAAAATTTTTTGTTCTTTGCGGGATTACGTTACGAGGAAGGGTAAAGAGTAGTTAGTTAGGTTACGAATTCTGAACCCTATGTACTAGAAACGCTACCGAAGGAACTCCACCGATAAAGGGACAGCGAATTTATTGCTAGCCGTTTCCACCGGTGAGTTCCTATCTTCTAAAGCTTATAATTTTGACGACCCAGATAAGCCGCCGCGAATAGCACAAGATGGCGAGAGGAGAGGGGACAAAAGGGGGATGGGGGTTTAAGGAGGGGGTGGATGTATAGCTTTAAAGTACCGTGATTTCTGCGGTACATTTCGGAGAAGGTGGATGTCCCAGTTGGAAACTCGCTAAGTCCTTGGACACGGAAACACGAAGAATAGCGTGTAGAGAATAGTGGAATGTGGTTTTCGAGAAAGAAAAGTTCTTTTTTATGTATTTTTAAAAAAGGGATAAAGAAAAGAAAGAAAGATAGAAAAAAACAATATTCGTACGTGTGTGAAAAGGACATCGTATTTATTAGATAGTTTCTCTCTTTCTCTCTCTCTGATTTAGCAACGTTACATATACGTATATATGTATATATATATATATACATGTATGTGTTGTTGAAAAACCGAGTAGACCTGACGTACGAAAGCTCGGTAGAAGAAAATCGATGGTAGCCGGTGGATGTCTCAAGTTGGTTCGGTGGTTCATCCCCCATCCCCCTCTTTCCCACTAGTCGGTATGTTGGTGAAGTGGTCGGGAACAGATAACAAAAATACGAGGTAAGTTTTCGAGAGGCCATAACCTTCTCGCACGACGCGGCACGGCACGGCACGGCACGGCACGGTATGGTATGGTATGGTATGGTATGGTATGGTGTGCGGCATGGTGCTATGT